>NC_061066.1:7923756-8026256 GCF_021917145.1 Hypomesus transpacificus
CCTGAATAGACCGACACAAAAGGTAGCTAGGTGGGCCGGGACTGGAAGAGAACCAGGATGAATTGGTTCCAAGTTTCAAATGTAATTTCATAGTCCGTGCCTTATTTTTCCTCTCTTTCCAAGAGCTAACTAGCGTACTTCAGGGTAATAGAAAGGGCAGAGCTCCGTGTCTACTCCTGCTACCTTCAGTCATTATAGGAAATACACAGAGAGAGAGAGACGGGGGGAGAGACAGGGAGAGGGAGAGAGAGAGAGAGAGACAGGAAGAGACAGACAGGGAGAGAGAGACAGAGAGGGAGAGAGAGACAGGAAGAGACAGACAGGGAGAGAGAGACAGAGAGGGAGACGGGGAGAGAGAGACGGAGAGAGAAACAGATAAGCAGAGAGTGAGAGAAACACAGAGAGAATAAAATCTCAAAAGGAATATCGAAAAGCACCCCCCTCCTGTACTTTCCCATTCTGAGGGGGGAGCCGGTCCCTCCGCCCGGCTGCCCTGCACACGGCAACAGAATACAAAAGACCCCCTCGCTAAGAGAAATCACTACGGGAGACCACTCTATCTCTCCCTACTCCAGGGACAAGCCCAATAAAGCCATCAGCAGCTCTGTCACACACACACACAGACACACACACACACACACCTAGCCCAACCACAAACCATTATGGCTAATGCATTCCTTTCTGTACCCCGGCAGCAATAGGCAAGGCCGAGGAGTGTGTGAATGAAAGAGAGAGAGAGAGAGAGGGGTCTGATTTGAATATTTCAATTATTTATTACCAGAGAGGATTGAGAGAGAGACATTCTAGGTCTTTAGGGAGCTGGGGACAGAGGGGGAAGCTCTGGGGAGACTGGGCAGCTCTGGGGAGACCGGGCAGCTCTGGGGAGACCGGGCAGCTCTGGGGAGACCGGCAAGAATGGGACTATTTTGCCAGAGGTAGAGGGGAAACGATACAGAAAGCACCAAAACAAACAAGATGGATGAGTGGTCCTGTCTTGGTTCCGTGGCTTCCAAGACTCTCAAAGAGCAAAAACATTTATCGTGCATCCCTGGAGGTACAATATACAGTGCCCTCCAAAAGTATTGGAACAGTGAGGCCAATTCCTTTATTTTTGCTGTAGACTGAAAACATTTGGGCTTGACATCAAACGATGAATGTGAAACCAGAGATCAACGTTTCAGCTTTTATTTCCAGGTATTTACATCAGGATCTGATGCACAAATTAGAAAATATCACCTTTTTGTTCGAACCCACCCATTTGTCACGTGAGCAAAAGTATTGGAACATATGACTGACAGGTGTGTTTTGTTGCCCAGGTGTGTCCTATTACATACATTATTCAATCAATAAATACCACTGAATGTCTACACTCAGGTTCAGATTGGGTAAGATAGGTTTTGTCTATGCAGACTGTATTCAGAGGTGAAAACAACATGAAAACCGGAGCGCTGTCTTTGGGTGAAAAACAAGCAATTGTGAGTCTTAGAGAAGATGGAAAATCAATCAGAGCCATTGCAGAAACATTGGCCATAGCCAGTACAACCATTTGGAATGTCCTGAAGAAGAAGAAAACTACTGGTGTACTAAGTAACAGACGTCGAACAGGTAGACCAAGGAAAACATCAGCAGTTGATGACAGAAACATTGTGAGAGCTGTAAAGAAAGACCCTAAAACAACTGTTAGTGAGATCAGCAACAACCTCCAGATGGCAGGAGTGAAGGTATCACTATCTACTGTTCGCAGAAGACTTCATGAACAAAAGTACAAGGGCTACACCAGAAGATGCAAACCCACTCATTAGCAAGAAGAATAGGAAGGCCAGGCTGGAATTTCCCAAAAAGTACAGAGATGAACCTCAAAAATTCTGGGACAAAGTTTTATGGACTGATGAGACAAAGATTAACTTTTACCAAAGTGATGGAAAGGCTAAAGTTTGGAGAAAGAAAGGAACTGCTCATGATCCCAAACACACAAGCTCATCTGTGAAACACGGTGGAGGTAATGTCATGGCTTGGGCTTGCATGGCTTCTTCTAGGACGGGCTCATTAATCTTCATTGAGGATGTAACACATGATGGCAGCAGCAAAATGAACTCGGAAGTCTACAGAAACATTTTGTCTGCCAATTTAAGGAAAGATGCAACCAAACTGATTGGCAGAGCCTTCATCATGCAGCAAGATAACGACCCAAAACACACTGCCAAAACAACAAAGGAGTTCATCAGGGGCAAGAAATGGAAGGTATTAGACTGGCCAAGTCAATCTCCAGACTTAAACCCTATAGAGCATGCATTTTACCTGCTTAAGAGGAGACTGAAGGGAGGAACCCCACAAAACAAACAACAACTGAAAGAGGCTGCAGTGAAAGCCTGGGAAAGCATCAAAAAGGAAGAATGCAAAAGTTTGGTGACGTCAATGGGTCACAGACTTGCTGCAGTTATTGAAAGCAAAGGATTTGCAACTAAATATTAAGTCTTATTCACTTAAATATGTTTTAAGTATATCTGTTCCAATACTTTTGCTCACATGACAAATGGGTGGATTCAAACAAAATGTGATATTTTCTTAGTTGTGCATCAGATCCTGATGTAAATACCTGGAAATAAAAGCTGAAACGTTGATCTCTGGTCTCACGTTCATTATTTGATGTCAAGCCCAAATGTTTTCAGTCTACAGCAAAAATAAAGGAATTCGCCTCACTGTTCCAATACTTTTGGAGGGCACTGTATATAGACTTGCGTTATACTTTTGTATTTTCTTTGCAAAAAGTACATTTGTGTTTGATTTCCTCATTCCTGGCCCTCGTGACAAGAGTCCGGGGGGAAAGGCAGCGCTGTCCAGGAGGAAGTGAGAGGAGGTAAACAGAGTGATGTCATGCTTCCTGTGGAGTCCTCACACGCGGAGGAACAGAGTAACAAGAAGGCGCCTGGGCTCCAGCCGGCCTCCCGTCTCTCAGCGCTGCGCAGCCTGAGAAACCAACACTTGTTTTGACCCATTCAGCAAAACAATCCTGGGAAGTGAGGAACTCTCCCTCAGGGCACGACATAGCTGTCGGCTGCAGACGCAGAGCTGCAGAACTGCAGAGCTGCAGAAGCTGACCTCAGATGAATATGTGGAAGGAGGGACAGTACTGATGTGGTTTTACTGGAGAGGCAGACCAGTCAGGCGTTCAATACTGGCATGACCCGTTTAGTAAATATCACATGACCATTAATTATACTCAAGGGACGTTTAAAGTGAAAAGTTCTCAATATTCAAACAGGCAATAAAAAATGTTGTCTACTGCACATCTATGGCTGGCTGGGAGGGAGGGAGGGTCAGATGGATGAGCGGTTAGGGTGTCGGGCTATTAATCAGAAGGTTGCCGGTTTGATTCCATGCCGGGTATTTGACGTTGCATCCTTGGGCAAGGCCCTTCACCCTACTTGCCTCGGGGAGAATATCCCTGTATTACTGTAAGTCGCTCTGGATAAGAGCGTCTGCTAAATGAGTAAATGAAAATGTAGGGAAGGAGGGATGGGGAAAGAGGGAGTGAAAAGAGAGAGAGAGGGACATGAAAGATAAAGGAAAGGCAGCTGGAAAAGACACTCATCAGAGGACCAAACTAAATAAGGAACGAACGAGCCAAGGCTGAGAATGTAAGCAGACAGCATTGTCCATCCTGTGTTCAGTCCATGCTCCAGCTAATCCACCCTAGCAGTATTTGCAGTGTGGAGCTGTGTCCTGGGTAGGAATAACTCAGCCCGTGTTGATGATACAAGTGACACTGGTTTACACAACGGCTGTTTATCAGCGTTGAGTGTGCAGGCACGTACACATGCTGTCGACATGCAGCCTGGCTGGAGTCTCAAATATTTATAGAGGAGTCGAGGGCTGTGTTCTGCAATGAGATGCTGATTAATACCCTCACATTTTTTTCAGGGAGGAACATAAAACAGGAACATGTAAACTGGATGAGACCATAGGTTGTTTTTGTGTGTGTGGTAATTGCATGCATTTGAATTCCCTCTCTCCCTCCCCTCCCCTCCCCTCCCCTCCCCTCCCCTCCCCTCCCTCCCAGGCTCTGATATCCTACCTGTTATGCCACTGCCTGGAGAAGTCTATTCCATCTCTGTTCCCTTATTGAGCACTCGACAAGGTAATGAAACACCCTGACAGAGCGGCAGCAGACCCAACCTGGACACTAATCTCATCCCAGACCTATAGAACACTACCCAAGGCTTTGTGTTGGCTAAAGGCGTCACAGAAATAAAAGGCTGTATTCATTTGAGACTGAATCCTGCCTTATCACATGCCAGATAAAATGTTGATGATTATGTGAACCATCACCAAGCAGTGCTGCATAGTGTTCCTGCAGGTTATGTGTACAAGTTTGGATAGGGACTTACAGCTTCACATACTGTGTGTATATTTACAGGCTATGCTACTTCCAGTAGTATAGTAATAAAGAGTAGAGTAATAAAGCTAAACATACACCTCCACCTCTAGCAGAAACATCTGTCACCACCAAAACCAAACCTACTGATTTCCTCTTTGTTTAGCTGTGGGGGTGCACACACTCAGGTGACACGGTGGTTTCCAGCGTTCCGCTAGCATGTGCCTGATCACCTCTGTGCTAATCCTATGCTAACAGGATTAGAAAGTGATCATAGACCCCCCAGTGTTTCACATACATGGTGAAGGGGGGCAGGGTCAAGGGTTAAGCTGATTAAGGTTCTCTGGTGCTTGGGACAGGGTGGAAGGGGAGGAGAGAGCGTGTGTGTGTGTGTGTGTGTGTGTGTTTACGAGCATGTGTCTGTGCAATATGGATGAGACTGCCATGGAGGAAAATCATGCACTCATTGAAAACGAGGCGATATGTATTCCAAACACGGTGTCTTGGATCCCAGCTGCACAGTAATTGGCAAAGCAGACGTTGGTGGAAACAGGCTGAAAAGTAGCCAAGAGAGTGACAGGGTTCAGGTAATCTCTCTCTCTCTCTCTCTCTCTCTCTCTCTCTCTCTCTCTCTCTCTCTCTCTGTGTCTCTCTCTCTCTCTCTCTCTCTCTCTCTCTCTCTGTGTCTCTCTCTCTCTCTCTCTCTCTGTGTCTCTCTCTCTCTCTCTCTCTCTCTCTCTCTCTCTCTCTCTGTGTCTCTCTGTGTCTCTCTGTGTCTCTCTCAGTGTCTCTCTCAGTGTCTCTCTGTCTCTCTCTCTGGCAGGCAGGGCTACAGGGAATAAGGAGGCTGTTGTCACGGCACGAGGCACCTGACCCTGTGAGACAGAGGATCATCTGGAAAAGCTCTAATCTGTGATTGGCTCAATCTGGCCGGAGGAGAGGAAGGCGAGGAAGTCCCTCACTCCATAATCAGGCTAATCCTCCGCGTTTGAGCTGGATGTGGAGACACGCACATACAAGCTTAAACACACATACAAACATGCATATTGGAGAGAGAGAGAGAGAGAGGGTTGCCTCTGATTAATGGTGCCCCCCCCCCCCCCCCCCCCCCCTGTTAGTCACTTGGCTGACCACTCAGATGTGTGACCGGGTCTTTACAACCAGCAGAGGGGCCAACCAGCAAACATACACTGTCTGGGATACCTAGAAGTGTAGTATTTATACTACAGAATTATACCTAACGTTCTTCGCAAAGGTCTTTTTGTGACATCAACACTTCCACAGCAGCACAACGTCTTGGCAGATTCAGCGTACGGAACATACATGGTCTCCATATGACCTCCTCAACCATACCTTCTCTCTGTGGTGAGTCGAGCGTATCTTAAGGTCATCAAGTCAGGAACCAGCCACTGTGGGTGTGTCGAAACATCACACGTCTACCAGACTGGAGGCCCAACAATACCCTCGTCAGAAGTGGCTCAACGCTTTTCCCACAGTCTACGCCAAGCTGGCACAAATATGGGTTGAGGAAAATCCATAAACACACTTGACAGTATTCATAATAGGCTACACTGCTGCAGGACCCAAGCTGCAGAGCAGCCAACCGCACACACACATGTGTACACACATTCATACGCACACACACTCACACACACACACACAAATGAATGTTTAGTTTAGCCCGACCCTTCACTCTTCCTGGTTTGTGTGAAATAAGAAATTAATTGGCGTGTTTTTGCGCAGCTCAAACGCGTTTGTTTGCTTTTTCAGTAAAAAAGGAATGTGAAATGATAAACCGCTCTCGTGTCGTAATCAAAAGATAGCGCAGAGCGGAAGTTATCTGAAAACAGAGCAGGAGGAATGTAAATGGTGCTTTAGGTGGACAGCCCAGCTAATCTAGCTGGTAGCGATTCAATAACATTACACACGAAAGACTACCGTATTGGTATATTGTTTGAACAGCGCGTTCCCACAGAGTTTGCGGTTTCTTTATTGACTCAAAATATCCATCTAACTGCTCCCCCAGGACCTAAACCTGCCGAACCAGGCATGGCAAAACGATTGCCGAGCCAATTAAGTTCCCTTTACTGTTGAGGATAGAGAATTACGCTGCACTTAAATGCAAGCTCAGGTGATTAAAAGGCAACTATAGCTGTAGGATCCATATTGTGTGTGCACTGCCAAGTGTCATTTTCTTCACGGTAATTTGTTTTCAAGTAAGTCGCCATGGGTGTCGTTGAAATTCACACTGTAAGTAATTATCAAGGTGACATTTTTGTGTTTATCAAGGTATCTCAGTTACAGTTTGTCTAGCGTTGTAGCTTTTTAGGTAGCTTTCCCATCAGGCTAAATATACACATCCAGAGTCAACAGGAAAATGCTACAGCTACCAGGGTATTTCCGAGCAAGGTCTCGGTATTGATTTGATTTTGAAACAAAGGCAGCGGTGACCAGAGGTGACTCAATCAGTTGATCATCAACTAACATGCCCCCGAGAGAGACAAACACTGAATTTGACATCATTAGTGATCGGGACTTGATAGGGATTGTCTGTTGGTGAGATAGCTACAAGTTATACAGAACTCAGCTTTCATATCACTTTATTGAACGTTTCTTGTATCTCAAGATTTGATGTGACTTCCCTCAACTTCAAAGCAGGTCGACATCATTGAAACCATGAAATCGATAACTTGAATCGGATCAAAAGAACACAACGTTTCCCACCATTAACCTCCATCTTCACTGCTCTCCAGCTTCTTTCACTACAGCACCAGGCTGCGTTCATACTGGACGATGCGGCCCTGATTAAAATTACACCTCCCCGCCCACTTCCTCACAGCCAGCTAATGAGGACCGATTTGCTGCATGCTCTAGGACTCGGTCTCCTTCTAACAGCCAATCAGGAGAAGCAGATCCCTTCCTGTGGTTGTCAGCTTCAAAAGAGGTGAACTGCTGGAGCAGGTCACCAGGAAGAGTCTGTCTCCCTTTGTCACAGAGCAAGCTGCTTTCATGTGCACATGCAGCTTGTGGGTCATTAGTGGCAGGGCTACAGCGAACAGCCCAGCTAGGGACAGCCTATTGTCTCAGCCAGGGACAGCCTAGTGTCTCAGTCAGGGACAGCCTAGTGTCTCAGCCAGGGACAGCCTAGTGTCTCAGTCAGGGACAGCCTAGTGTCTCAGCCAGGGACAGCCTAGTGTCTCAGTCAGGGACAGCCTAGTGTCTCAGCCAGGGACAGCCTAGTGTCTCAGCCAGGGACAGCCTAGTGTCTCAGTCAGGGACAGCCTAGTGTCTCAGTCAGGGACAGCCTAGTGTCTCAGTCTGGGACAGCCTAGTGTCTCAGCCAGGGACAGCCTTCTGTCTCAGCCAGGGACAGCCTAGTGTCCGTGTCTGGGAGTCTGCAGCGCTCTGGGTTCTAGTTTTGGCTCTCCGGGGATCGTTTGGGTAATTCTGCGTGTGTGTTGTGCGCTAGGGGCTGGTGTTGTGGGAGAACTACTGGTTGTGATTGACATGAGCACATGGGGAAATCAAGGATTTCTTCCGCTGTGCGCCACACTGCTAAAAGTGCTTCTTTATCCCTCTACTGAGAAGGTCGTTAAGATGCTGTTTTTTGAAGTGGGCCTCTTTAGTTTGTGGCTTCTAGCTCTGAACGGGGAAACCTCATTATACAGTCTAACGGGGTAGGGTCAAGGCAGACCTTTTCCAATTTTTCGATTTCCAAGACCTCAAAACAGACCCCTTGACACATGAAACAGAGATATATAGACCGATGAACACTATCACAGAGAGCGAGGGCACATCATCTATTTTTCGGCAGATTGATTACACGGTCTTTGTCTTCATCCCAGAAAGTGATTGATCACGTGCATTAGCCAGACGGATGGATCGGACACCAGAGGGGTGGCCGTCGCCACGGAGACGGGGGGCAACCCAGCTCACTGAGTGATGATGTCGATAAAAGGTTCTGACTAGCCCTTAGCAGCGTAAAGGAGAGGCTATGGGAAATCAATGGCTAATAAAAGTAATGCCTCAGTGTCCGAGGTAAAAAAATAAATAAAAAAGACCAAAAAAAGGAAAAGCTGATGAGATGAGTGCTAAAATACTAGGAGGAGTTAACCTTTATGCCTCACAAAGAGTTGAATTGATTACATTTGACTAACTAAAGACCCGTCAGACAAACAATGTAGGACAAGTTATTTACGACTCCCATCAGCCTCCTCCTTTAAATGACAATAAGAGCAGTATATAAATGTTACTGTATCTCCAGCAAAACGAGGATGAACCTTCCAGCATTCTGAAGTGTGCTTAACATGAACCAATGGCCCCATAGATCCATGTGTCAACCTTGCCCAAGCACACTGCAATGGCACACTGAGAGAACCTAGTTAGTGTTTTGAAGCTGGCTCGCCCCTCTCACTCCCCCTCTACAGCCCTACACGCTAAAGACCACCAGTGACTGATAATAACAGGAATGGTGTCTTTAACATCTGGACAAGCAAGACGGCTAAGTGTTTTCCCCTTTTCCTCTAAGAGTTCCCTTAATATGAAATGTACGTGGATTTACTTAGGAGGAATGTTCGCCCAATAAATATGGGATTACGTGTGAAAGTAGACCCATACTGCACTGAATTCATCGTGAAAAAACCCTATCCTAATGACCCATATAAGAACCTTGGATGCTGTGAGTTTTATATGGGGCTTTTAGTAAATTGTGCCAAATTAAAAGTGCCAAAGTGGATTTCAACGGCCACCCATCGAGGGAAGCCTGTTTCATGCCAACTTTCGCACCATTTATCCCACCCACCCGTGCAACTCAGCTACGATTCCACCCCGGTCATGCACACTGTTACACAAAGTCAAAACCCACAAATCAATGGGGTTGAGATCTAAAGTGTTTCAAGCTTCTTGGAGTGTCTGGACAAAAATGACAATCTGTGTGTCTGGACGGCTAATCAAAACTGCTCCCTCCGTGGTTGTGAGTCCTCCTTGATAAAACGAGAGCCTTAATTAAAAACTGACTCTGCAGTTATCCACCTCCATGGAACAGGGCATAAATCAGTGTTTTCTTCAGGGGATAAAGATATTCTTCACTGTAGGGATGCCTCACAGCTCGCCCTGCTTATGAAAGCAGACACAGTGAAGCTACTGTCACTTTTAAAAGGGAAACAAACCTTTATTTCTTTAAAACTGCCCTTCGGTTACTGTAACTTTTCAGCTGCCCTTTGGTTACTGTAACTTTACAAAACTGCTCCAGACGAAGGCGATCAGCACCACCATTATCAATCACGTAACGTGTGACTAGTACTGTGTCACTATTCTTTAGCAGTTATTGTTGATATTAATGCGTCATGTCAAAGCAACCATCAACACTTTGCCCCTTTTCTCCACAGGCATCAATCATCCCTCTCTCTCTCTGTCTTTCACCCCTCCCCTCTCTATGTCTCTCACCCCTCCCCTCTCTCTCTGTCTCTCACCCCTCCCCTCTCTCTATGTCTCTCACCCCTCCCCTCTCTATGTCTCTCACCCCTCCCCTCTCTCTCTGTCTCTCACCCCTCCCCTTTCTCTATGTCTCTCACCCCTCCCCTCTCTCTGTCTCTCACCCCTCCCCTCTCTGTCTCTCACCCCTCCCCTCTCTCTCTGTCTCTTACCCCTCCCCTCACTCTATGTCTCTCACCCCTCCTCTCTCTCTCCCTCTCTCTCTTTCTCTCTCTCTGTCTGTCCACACATCCCACACTTTTTAAGGAGCTGGAGGAAAAGGCACGCAGACTTATGAAACTAGCACCTTTTATTATGAATTATGGAAATTCCCACTTGAATCTGACCGGTGGAGTGTTTGTGATATTGCAGCCAGCTGTGATACCTGGGGCTGCATCCATCCAGGAGGAATGGCTTGAGATGAATTGCTTGAAATTGCAGTTTTTGTTTTAGTCCAGTCGTCTTAAAACGTTCACACAAAACCTGCTCACACACCCCAACGGTCACACACATCAAGTTACCGTATACAAAGCAAAACACACACACACACCTCACACACACACACACCCTCACACACACACACACACATACATAACCCACCTCCTCACACACACCACCTCACCCACCCCCTCACACACGCATATCACCCACCCCCTCACAAACCCCTCAAAAACCAGCCCAGAATATTCCCATTCCCCAGCCACATCGCAAAAAGCAAGCAGAGAGCTGGCGGGCAGGAAGGCAGAGGGGACATTACAGCCTGATCCAATTCATAATTTTCTAAAATGCTTCCATGACAACTATATTTTTCCCTCTCATTCCCCCTCTCTGCGTCGCAGAAGAGCCACTGGGTTCAGCAGAACCAGCGCTGTGGAGCCTGTGGCTGAGAGCAGCTGGGTTGAAGGCCTCCTGCCAAGGAAACCTAGGCCCCGTTTGTCTCTCGGCAACACTCGAACGGCCGGCAGTATATCACATTAGACCATGGTTCGAATTAGCCAGCCCATAATACTACACTCTTCTTCCATTTGTTCCACTATAAACTCACACACTCTGAGGCACGTTTACAGCATGTGATACACTTGTTTCTGAGCTAAGGGACAAAGAGAGGTTTGTAATGTTTCAAAGTTTAACTGCACTTTAGTGACTGATGTGGTTGTAGAAGTTTTGGGCACCCTTTGCAGTTCCCGAGATAATTCCGGAATGCCTTTATTTGAGCATAGTGATTGGGGAAAACCTATAATTGCTGATGACAAATCAAATCCTCAGATGATGACTGTGGAGTTGTGCCTTTGCCAGAGGGAGCATCTGGAGAACAAAGAAACGTTTTGTTTCTGTTGAAAGAGAGCTCGGTTTTGTTCTGACTCGACGGAGGGCTAATCTGCAATCAAATTAAAAATGCAGCTATTCAAGGACGTAGATGTATTTTTAGATTGAGTGACTCAGAGTTGCGCTGATCTACAAAAAAGGCTGCAATCCTGCACTGTGTTACAGTTGGATCTTAACCATTGGCAGTTGAGTCAGAGCTGGGGGATAGTTGATAACTTGCTGAACTCTCAAGTATGCTAAGCTAATTGACCATAAAGAGCTGTGTCAAATTCTGTATGGGCTCTCTTGTAGGGCATGACCAGTTGCCACATTCCAGTATTAACAACAGTGAAGTTTGTTCATGAAGGGTACCAAAACAGGATTCTACAAAGCCCAGAGTATCACGCAGTCTATAGAAACAACATATGGTTCCACATCAGCAATGGAAATCAAACCAAAAGATGAAAGTATGAATAATTTAGGCAAAATGAATTGTCATCAGTAGGCTATTCAGTGTAACGGTAGTATTTCAAATGCACTTTCCCCACAGGGGGTTTAAAGTTCTCCAAGTTTGTCAAACTAACAACGGGGGTACTGAAATACAGTCCTGCTTTAAATGCTTGAGGGAAACTGCATTACAAAACCATAAAACGCATCATATACTGCAATGAAACTCCAATACGGATAAAGGTGACACCAAGACGTCACGTCATCGTCGTATAGATGTCACTGTGCGTTCAGCTCTTTGGGATTGGGAAGGCTTTGATCACAACGGACATGTCCTCCTTTGGTTCCCAACACAAAGACTAACAGTGATCGAAGCGCTGCGTGTTCTCTTTTTCTCAGCACCACAGAAGGGAGGAGGACGAACTACTCAGTCAATAGTATTGAGCAGACACACCGTGAACCTTCCACACAATCAACAAGCCACTAGGGAGAGAGAAAGCGTAAACCAGGTCATTTCCATCCTCGGCAAAAGCCTGAAGGTCCTTCCTGTTTCTTAATAGGGTGGTGGTTGAGGAGGGGAGCACATGGATGTTATCTTCAGCACAGATAACACGGTCGGTCGATGCTACTCACCGCAGGGGGAAAAAAACGAGAAGCGGCGTGTACTGTAGATTAAACTGTCTTGGTTCGCCTCAGAGGTAAAGGATGAACTGGGTGCCTTACGACAGTGATAAGTGAACTTCCCTGGAGCACGTCTACTGCAGGTTAAGTGAAAAGGATGTTTGTCCTGTGCCAAACCCAACTGGTTGAGTGCTTCGGTAGAAACAAATACAGGTTCTTCATAGTCAAAGGCTGGGGGATATCAATCTGCTCAGGGAGAGCGTTTTTACTTTTATTTGATAGTTTTTCATTTTTCATACGGAGCACCAAAAAGACGTCCAGGAAGAAATAACATTCAACTGAAACGAGAAACCCGGAGCTTGAGCTTTCTTTAGGCAGGGGGCAAGGGTCCACACAGCTAAAGGTACAGTGCAGTGCAGTACCCGCTGTGCATTTTCTTATCAAAGAACAACCTTGCACAATGTCCTGAATACAAACCATCAGGGTCTATATACAAAATAAATGTGTATTTTTCTGACACACAATACAGCTTTACAGACAAATATAATGGAAAAGAGATGGGAGAACACGAAAGAGATTAATCGTCCGCGCAAGTTCTATCCTGTTTTCGAGCAATGACTAATGTCTTCATATCCCATCACAACAACTGTCTTTCCAGCGCCACCCGTTCATGAATACGAAAACGAGAATATAAATGACATCTATTGTAGGGTCGATGTCCTATAACCCCGGGAAATACATTTAAATAAGGTGGAAAGTTTATCTGTGACTGAGGGGAAAGTAACCCTATTATCAAATGTGGATTCATCTCATCAATCAAAGTTGAGATCCACTGGGTAGCTGTCATGGAAACCTCTTTGTGTTTATAGATACCCCTTAACACCTAATTTTACCAGTCCCTGGTACAGTACCTGGTGCAAGATTAAAGTTCCCATCAGGGTTAGCATTCAGTGCATCACTACATTAGCAAAAGGAAGGGATTTGGCTGGATAAGTCAGTGAGGTATTGAGTAGTGCCTGAAGTAATAGTTCTTCTACATCGAAATGAGAAAATACAGATTAAAAACATCCCTGGCCGTAGTTCATTTGATGAGTCACAATTGTAAGTCACATATTGGGAGGGGGATGGATTTAGTAAAAGCATGACATGGATAATAAGAGATTAGTTTTTTATGCAACACAAGTGCATTTGAACGGCCAAACCAGCCTGGCAACGCCCGATCTCGTCCGATCTCGGAAGCTAAGCAGGGTCGGGCCTGGTTAGTACTTGGATGGGAGACCGCCTGGGAATACCAGGTGCTGAAGCCCCTCCTTGAGTCACCACCTTACCGCGGTGGAGGGGTTTGCGTGTCCTAGTGATCCTGGAAGCTATGTTGTCGGGGGCTTCATGCCCCTGGTAGGGTCACCCAAGGCAAACAGGTTCCAGGTGAAAGACCAGACAAAGCGTGGCTCAAAAAACCAACCATGAAGAAATACAACAATGGTTCTCAGTTGCCCCTGCCCGGAAGCGGGTCACCGGGGCCCCCCCCTGGAGCCAGGCCCGGGGGTGGGGCTCGATGGCGAGCGCCTGGTGGCCGGGCCTTTTCCCATGGGGCCCGGTCGGGCACAGCCCGAAGAGACAACGTGGGACCCTCTTCCAGTGGGCTCACCATCCGCAGGAGGGGTCATGGGGGTCGGGTGCAGTGTGAGACGGGCGGCGGCCGAAGGCGGGGGCCTTGGCGGTCCGATCCTCGGCTGCAAAAGTTAGCTTTAGGGACGTGGAACGTCACCTCGCTGGCGGGAAAGGAGCCTGAGCTGGTGCGCGAGGTAGAGAGTTTCCGGCTAGATATAGTCGGCCTCGCCTCGACGCACAGCGTGGGCTCCGGAACCAGTCTCCTTGAGAGGGGCTGGACTCTCTTCCACTCTGGAGTTGCCCTTGGTGAGAGGCGTCGAGCTGGGGTGGGAATACTGGTTTCCCCTCGGTTCGGCGCCTGTACATTGGGGTTCGCCCCGGTGGACGAGAGGGTAGCCTCCCTCCGCCTTCGGGTGGGGGGACGGGTCCTCACTGTCGTTTGTGCTTATGCACCAAACGGCAGCTCAGAGTACCCACCCTTTTTGGAGTCTCTGGGGGGGGTGCTGGAAAGCGCTCCTCCTGGGGATTCCCTCGTCCTCCTGGGGGACTTCAATGCTCATGTGGGCAATGACAGTGAGACCTGGAGGGGCGTGATTGGGAGGAACGGCCCCCCCGATCTGAACCCGAGTGGTGTTTTGTTGTTGGACTTCTGTGCTAGACACGGTTTGTCCATAACGAACACCATGTTCAAGCATAAGGGTGTCCATATGTGCACCTGGCACCAGGACACCCGAGGTCTCAGTTCGATGATCGACTTTGTAGTCGTGTCATCGGACTTGGGGCCGCATGTCTTGGACACTCGGGTGAGGAGAGGGGCGGAGCTGTCAACTGATCACCACCTGGTGGCGAGTTGGCTTCGATGGTGGGGGAGGACGCCGGTCAGGCCTGGCAGGCCCAAACGTAATGTGAGGGTCTGCTGGGAACGTCTGGCGGAACCCTCTGTCAGAAGGAGCTTCAACTCCCACCTCCGGGAGAGCTTCGATCATGTCTCGGGGGGGGCCGGGGACATTGAGTCCGAATGGGCCATGTTCCGGGCCTCCATTGTTGAAGCGGCTGACCGGAGCTGCGGCCGCAGGGCGGTCGGTGCATGTCGCGGCGGTAACCCTCGGACCCGGTGGTGGACTCCGGAGGTGAGGGATGCCGTCAAGCTGAAGAAGGAGGCCTATCGGACTTTATTGGCTGGTAGGACTCCAGAGGCAGCTGATGTGTACCGGCAGGCCAAGCGGAACGCGGCTTTGGCGGTCGCGGAGGCAAAAACCCGGGCATGGGAGGAGTTCGGCGAGGCCATGGAGAATGACTTCCGAACGGCTTCAAAAAGGTTCTGGACCACCATCCGGCGGCTCAGGAGGGGGAAGCAGTGCTCTGTCAACACTGTATACGGTGGGGATGGTGCGCTGCTGACCTCGACGGGGGACGTCCTGGATCGGTGGAAGGAATACTTCGAAGACCTCCTTAATTCCACCAACACGCTTTCCGACGTGGAGGCAGAGTCTGGGGACATCGGGGGGGGCCCTTCTATCTCTGGGGCTGAGGTCGCCGAGGTGGTTGAAAAGCTCCGCGGTGGCAGGGCCCCTGGGGTGGATGAGGTCCGCCCGGAGTTCCTTAAGGCTCTGGATGTTGTAGGGCTGTCTTGGTTGACACGACTCTGCAACATCGCGTGGACATCGGGGACAGTGCCTCTGGACTGGCAGACCGGGGTGGTGGTTCCCCTCTTTAAAAAGGGGGACCGGAGGGTGTGCTCCAACTTTAGGGGGATCACACTCCTCAGCCTCCCTGGGAAAGTCTATTCAGGGGTCCTGGAGAGGAGGGTCCGTCGGATTGTCGAACCTCGGATTCAGGAGGAGCAATGTGGTTTTCGTCCTGGCCGTGGAACAGTGGACCAGCTTTATACCCTCCGCGGAGTCCTGGAGGGTACATGGGAGTTCGCCCAACCAGTCTACACATGTTTTGTGGATTTGGAAAAGGCGTTCGACCGTGTCCCTCGGGGGCTCATGTGGGGGGTGCTCCGAGAGTACGGGGTACCGGATTTCCTGATCGGGGCTGTCCGGTCCCTGTACGACCGGTGCCAGAGTTTGGTCCGCATTGCCGGTAGTAAGTCGAACTTGTTCCCGGTGAGGGTTGGACTCCGCCAGGGCTGCCCTATGTCACCGATTCTGTTCATTACCTATATGGACAGAATTTCTAGGCGCAGCCAGGGTGTTGAGGGGGTCCGGTTTGGTGACCTCAGGATCGGGTCGCTGCTTTTTGCGGATGATGTGGTCCTGTTGGCTTCATCGGGCCGTGACCTTCAGCTCTCACTGGAGCGGTTCGCAACCGAATGTGAAGCGGCTGGGATGCGAATCAGCACCTCCAAATCTGAGGCCATGGTAATCGACCGGAAAAGGGTGGAGTGCCATCTCCGGGTCGGGGAGGAGATCCTGAACCAAGCGGAGGAGTTCAAGTATCTCGGGGTCTTGTTCACGAGTGAGGGAAGAATGGAGCGCGAGGTCGACAGGCGGATCGGTGCGGCGTCCGCAGTGATGCGGGCTCTGCATCGGTCCGTCGTGGTGAAGAAGGAGCTGAGTCGAAAGGCGAAGCTCTCTATTTACCAGTCGATCTACGTTCCTACCCTCACCTATGGTCACGAACTATGGGTAGTGACCGAAAGAACGAGATCGCGAATACAAGCGGCCGAAATGAGCTTTCTCCGTAGGGTGTCCGGGCTCTCCCTTAGAGATAGGGTGAGAAGCTCGGTCATCCAGGAGGGGCTCAGAGTAGAACCGCTGCTCCTCCGCGTCGAGAGGAGCCAGCTGAGGTGGCTCGGGCATCTGATTAGGATGCCTCCTGGACGCCTCCCTGGTGAGGTGTTCCGGGCACGTCCCACTGGGAAGAGGCCCCGGGGAAGACCCAGGACACGCTGGAGGGACTATGTCTCTCAGCTGGCCTGGGAACGCCTTGGGGTCCCCCAGGAAGAGCTGGCGGAAGTGGCCGGGGGGAGGGAAGTCTGGGCCTCCCTGCTTAGGTCGCTGCCCCCGCGACCCGATCCCCGGACAAGCGGCAGATGATGACGATGATGATGATGATGATGGCAACACAAGTGGAATGGATTTTTGCCAGTGGACCAAATACAAGAAAGAATAGGATTAACATGAACAGTCACATCGGGCTCATTGAAATTCAATTGTATACCTACCAACATAAACTTGACAATTATATTGGGCGGGGATAAATGATCCTTCCTTGAGCATTGCATTGTGGGGGATGTGGCTCCTTCCTCTGGGGATTTGGCCCCTGGTCACAATGTTTTCATAGGATGAGAGATGAGCTCTCTTTCTCAGGGAAGACGTAACCATTATACTGAGCCAGTTTCCACCATCAAAGCAACTCAATAAACATATATCCAGTCCTATTCATTAGTGTCGGATGAGTACGCGTACAGTTCTCACGAATAGATGCCATTTTGTGGGAGGAAATTAAAACCTCCATAGCGTGTCGAGAGCGATGCAACAATGCACACAAATCCGGCTTTCAACAAACGAATATATCACAATGGCCCGTCCCTTGTATTTAGTCTGAGTACACTGACCTCTCCATACTGCCTATGACACCCTCATCCCCTCTCTTCAGAAAACAACCACTGTCATCAATCCCCAAACTAGCCGTCCATCGTGTAGTAATGAGGGAATCTCACAGCAAGCTCAGCTAACAGGCTTCAGGACCTTCATGCACATCTGTATCGACTTGCGCACGCTGTCATCTGTGGAGCCTTTTCGTGGCTTTAGAAGGAAACAGGAAATAGACCAAGACCCTTCCCTGAGGATGGATTAAAGACCGAGAATACTCCGGAACGTCCAGGAAATAACAGCTGACTTGGATGCTAATAATTGGAGCATCCATTGAGATACATATGAATCGCTGTTATTTGGCCTATTTTCTGAATCATGAGTATAGAACGAGTCATGGTGAAAAAGCAGCTAAATCAAGATAAACCAAAGTTTTTCCAAACCCCAGCTGTAACCTGCCCGGTTACAGCTAAGAAAATAAGTGCCAAAGGGAAGAACCATAAGAGCATGTAGTTAAGCAAGTTACAATTAAACAACATGAATCTCTAAGTGCAAGTGTCCCTGTAGAAAAAGCAAGCAACAGTAAAAATAAGATGAACTAAAATAGAATATTTTGCAGCGAATACAACAGTTTAAATCAGTTACCACTAACCAACAAGAGCAACAACTAGGCACAGAGTCAAAAAATTCACTCCTCGCACTAGGGATTCAATAACTGTCTCTCTCCTGACCCAGAAAGAGTTTGCATATTTCTGTATATTTTACGACCAGGGAAGGACAGGGTCAGTAAATGATGCATAAAACCAGGTGAATGGGTACCATGTTTAGTAAATTTAGGGTTCGGTCACACTGTTTCTCCCCTAATTAATTAACACATTAAGTATGCTGGTACAAAAAGGTTTTGACAGACAAAAAGTTCAAAAAGGTGCTACAGTTTTTAAGTAGTTTGTGTTTTGTGAAGCAAGTTACAGAGTTTTTCTTGGGTTGTATTTACAGGGTGTTGTGGGTTAAAATAACTTTGTTACAGTGAGTATTTGACCGATAGACATAACCAAGGGTTCAAATAAGATGCATAACTATATCACTAATTGCCTCAGTGAATTAGGTCTCACAGTCAAATGGAGGCTCTGTGGAACGATCATAATTCACTTTTTATCTGCTATCTTCCTGGGAAGGCTTCTTGAAATGCGGAACAGAGTCTGGATGTCTAGAATGAGTTATATGGTAGCAGCTGTATGAAGCACGTTTTCTGACAGTTCGACTCAAACAGACGCCCATGTACAGCTCTCCTGTTAAAATGTTACTGATAAGCAAAATTATGGAATACCGCCAACTGTTTTACACCGAGACACACTTGTGTAAAAATGTTTTGAAACTTTTTTCCCCCACACAAAGACACAAAAAAGTATATATATATTTTTTTTTTTGTCAAAACCTTTTTTCCCAGATATATTTTTTCAACCTTCCGAAACTGAAAAAAACTGAGAAATGAGAGGCTCAGCATGATGAAAATCAGGGATCTGTTCTGGACTGGATTTCTTTCTGTAACATTTTTTTTCGAAACTGTGTTTTCACACACAACACGAAAGATGTTCTCGTTTGTTTGTTTTTTACTTTAAAAAGAATATCCACAAATATTTTTCAGTAAGGAGACCAGTGTGCCTGTTCAAAGCACTTACATTTACATTACCTTTAGTCATTTAGCAGACGCTCTTATCCAGAGCGACTTACAGTAAGTACAGGGACATTCTCCACGGGGCAAGTAGGGTGAAGTGCCTTGCCCAAGGACACAACATCCTTTTGCACAGCCGGGAATCAATCTGGCAACTTTCAGATTACTACCCGGTTCCCTAACCGCTCAGCCATCTGACTCCTAAAGCATATGTCTCTCTTCCCTGTAGGCCCACTCTGTCAGAGACCTGACCCAAGACACGCCGGGTAATGTGAGGCTCCGGCGAGCACAGGCAAAATCAGGGCTCTGTTCTGAAGCGGTCATTTGGATGGAGAGGAAAGAGCCAGGGTCGCTGAAACGCGATACGCGACAACTATTGATTACAAAGAAGAGAAAAGGGGGTTGCGAGTTATCTCACGGCGGGTTTGAATTACACACCAACTGCTATGTGTTTTTAAAAAAAAGTCCACCTTTGTAGTCGAGGAGGGAAAGCAGACGCCAGTTCCAAAGTGTAACGCTACACCAGCACAGGGAGCTTTGCTTACAGCAAAGCTTAACTGCTACGTGGTGGAAATCCAAGCCCCCTCTGTTGCCCGCTGCCCAATGACAGGTATTAGTGAAAGGGGACAGAGTTAAAAGTGTGTGGTTAGCCAGATAACATTAGCTGCAGATACACAAAACTTGTAAGGCCAGGCCACAAGGATCTACCGAACATTATCTTACCCTCCAATTACAGGTACACTGACCATACACTAGAATCTCCAGTGCCCTGGTGCCTCAGGCTAAACTCTGTGGGTCTTTTTCTGTGGCGTTTGCTAGTTTTCGACCTCTGTAGCCCATGGTTACCACTGTTATGGGATGTGTGTGTTGTGTGTGTGTACTGGGAGGGTCATTCGACTGTGGGCTTTGCGGTTCCGAGGCCGTGCCTTGGCACACTAGTGGGTCAGGTTGCCTGGCCGTGGAGTAGAGAGCCAGCCCTGGGTAGCCATCTCCACGGCCCACTAGGCTTCAATGAGATGAGAAGAGACCTCCTCAAAATAAACGGGGCAGACTTGTCCACGTCGACCTGGTGCTGCATGGGGGCCGAGGGAGAAGGCTGCTTCGAACTTTAACCAGGCATATTACTGGATGCATTATATCGCTGTTTGATATGAAAAGTACTTACAGTAACTATGAAAGCACAGGTGTGTAATAGCTGGGTTGCAGTGTTCATAGTGCGATGAAATGAATGTGGGCTGATGCTGGTGACTAATGACACACTCTTCACAAACAGAAAACACGAAAAAAGTACAGTGTTAGTGACCTGGTGATTTCTATTCGAGCGATGCAAAGCCCAGGGCGTGAAGAAACCAACTGTTTCTTGCAAACAAGTATCTGACTTTGAAAGTCATTCGGCCCCTGCACCATTCGCCCACTTGCCATGCCCTTACTGGCTGAATGACCAGCATAGTTCACATTATGGTGGCAGTCTGCATATTTCACAATACGTGGCATGACAGCTTGTGTAACACACTAAACACAGATATTGTTCAGCTGAACCCCAACATTATATAGGCTTAGTTGACAGCCCTGACCAATGTCTTTTTCCAGGAGGGCCACATACCGCTTCTCAGCAAGGATTCCTTTCTGCCTTTAATGTTAACTTGGGTTCACTCTTACCATCAAGGACAAGTCAGAAGAACTTCCTCTGTGTTTTGAGACAGTGTTTCCTGTTTGACAGACCAGACAGAGAACATCCAAGAGAATAAGGATATCAAATGAAGGTTGATCCTTTGTCCTTCTTATACGCTAGATCACATAATCATACTGTCTTCTGAAAATCTAGCTGGACACCAAAGTAAATAAAGAGACAAACACTTCTGCTCAAGACCAAATCTCTCCTGAACAACTTAGGCCCCATATACCCCCCCCCCCCCCTGTAATATACCCCCCCCCCCCCCTTGTAAAGTTTCAGACCAAACAGCTAACTTTGCTGATGGCTCTGAAAATTCTAACGCAAATAGCTTGGAGTGTAAATCTGTAAGTAATCAAGACCTCAACACTCCCTCTCCTCCTCCCTATTGTTTTATTAATACTCCCCGGGTGTACATACGAACACTTCAATGGGAAAACAGTTTGAGAGAGCAATGAATAAAAAACACGTGTTTGTGTACTATATATGAAGGGATAGTACATTTGGGACCTGAGGCCATAAGCAAGTCTTTCAATATGGCTATCCATGGCAACCCTTCCCCATTACAGGGCTTCATTTGGTGAGTGTGTTTTCGCCAGAAAACCACACATTTCATCAGACCTGTCTCTTTCTCCTCCAAAGAGCATTTACGGCTGGTATACCACTGTAGTGTGGTCAAAAGTCTCCTTGCTTCCAAACCATCTGAAATCACATTTCACAAACACTCTCTTCTCAGCTCTTCAGCTCACTAACCTCTCTGTCAATCCCCTGTTCCCAAACCATCACGGACACATCCCAGAGTCCCTCTTCCTCTCACGTTAACTATCATCCTTCTTGATTTAGACCAGCTATTACTCAGTGTCCACAAAAACCCAATCAACACTGTGTTTGGAGAGCATGTGGCATAATGTCCAGAAGCACCAGGGTCATAGAAACTCTTACTAGTAAGCACTTAACATAATGCATCGAAACTTACAACAATAAGTTATGCGGGCACCATAACACCTTCCCCCACTGCAGTTGGATACGGCACTTTAAAGATGGTTTTGGGTGTGAGTAAGATGTGAAAACATGTTACACACACCCTCAGTATTGAATGTACGAGATAACTGCTGTGAAACCATCGAATGTAACATGGTAAGTCTTGTGGTTTTCCAAATGGGAATCTAACAACTTTGTTGAGCCATTTTTGTAGCCGTTGGTGGTTTACGGTTGTTGAAGGTTCCTTTTTGAATGTATATCTCACTTTCTTTTGTCAACTGCAACCTAGAAATTATACAACCAAGAATATAACCCCTCCTACCTGCATACAGTAAAGGCTTACAAACACAACTTCCTTCCTTAAGAGCCAGGAGGGATTCGCAATACACGTGGGAAACGAGCACTTTTTAGAGGAAGGGAAAGTATTGACATGAGGATTGTGATTTCCTTGAAGTTCATGGCATCATAGACATGTGAGGAGATCTATAGAATCCAGTGTTCAGACACTAGGCCATCTGTGCTATGAGATACCAGACTTATTGCATGCGTTATTAAACGTTATTTGGTTCTTTGTTCCAATGCTTGTGTCCAAGAGGGGATCTACAATTCAGCCTCATCTTCCACAAGAATGTAAGGGGTGGACAAGTTTCAAACGGAACATTATTTTTTTCCTTATTTTTTACAGACTACAATATAGATCAGAAGTTTGTTGTGTGCCAGGAAATGTGATGGTCATTTGTGTCCCAGTGAAACCTAACCAGCCATCCTCACAGACTGAACAGTTTAGTTCCTGTATAACAAGTAGGGGATGTTTTCATTGGGATTCCCTGGGGGGTCGTAGTGCGTTTCTGGGCTGAAATGGTGTTTCGTCACGTGACTGTGGCCCCCAGGCGGTTTGGGAGACGCAGCTCTGAACACTGCAAGCCACCGAGGAAACGTTTCCTTTGGGATGTTCCTCAGGAATCCATCCTTCCTCTGTTGAAGAGATGAGAAGTGGGAACTATAAGATGGGAACTTCTACATCCAAACACAGAAACACACAGTCCAGTAGGACTGAGGGTGATGCCATACAGTCCAGTAGGACTGAGGGTGATGCCATTCACCTCGCCATCATAAAACACCCCATTTATTTGACCCGTCAAGTGCCTTGTGGATGAGCATTCAGCAGGAAGTTCAAAGGTCATAACAAATGAATTGACCGCTCTATAACCTCTGACCTCAGGAAGCAATCCAACTGCTGCTAAGTCACCTTACACAAAAAACATACGAAGGCAACCACACACATAATGTACCTTACAAACACTTATCTCTCTCTCTCTCACATAACTTTCTCTGTCAGTGATATTCAACCTATAACATAGACAACAGCTTTATTCCAGAGCTGTAGGAAACAGAGTGTAGCCTACTGTGACCGACCAGCGGTTTACAGACACCCAGTACCAATTGAACTGAAATTTTCCCTTATAGAAAAATGACGGGCTTTTGTTCGAACCATGTGCCAGTAAACCTCAAGTCATTTCACACACAGAGGGGTTTTATTGATATTACCATTGGCTGACAGACGTCTTGGACAGCCCTTGAGCCGTGCCCAGGAAAAACACTTGACGTGATTGAGAAAGCAGAGAAGCCCCAGAACACCCCGGAGAGCAGGAACTCATCGTTGTGAAGGCACCATCTCTTGTGCTCCGCTGCTAACGGAACTGTTTCCGAATAAAACGGTTAGCTACGGAGTTTAACAGAGACCCGCATTGCAGTCCAGGTTATCAACAAAAAAAAAAGACTGCAAACCGTAAAAAATAAATAAATAAAAAGTCCCCAAAAAAGCCTAAAGTCGACTGATGTGCTAACGGACACTTTCCGTTGCTACTAACAACCACTGTTGTGACGACCCTCAGGAGAGAGACGGAGAGCACGCGACTCTTGACCTTGGTGAAAGGGGGCTGTTTGATGAATGACTAGGGAGGTGAGACCTGTGATTGGTATTCAGCTTCTCCATCTGAGATCGGCGGACCAGAACGCCCGTCTCAGTCCCTGGAGTGTAAATTATCACTGTGACTTTGATATATACGCAGGGTCGCCAACACCGAGGTTACAACGAAAGGGGTAAGCAGCGAGAGTCTGTGAGGACACTGGTTGGTCATTAATCAACGTGACGTCGTGGCAGGTTCTCTTCAGCGTGTCATTGTCAGTCTGATGAACAGGGTTTGAACAGGCCCTTCGAGCTGCAGTGCATTTCACCATTTCGCCATGCGTTCGCTAAACAGGGCAACTGACACACTGGCATGGTTCATAGAAGTATGGATAGTCTCTCTCTCTCTGTGTGTGTGTGTGTGTGTGTGTGTCATGCATGCATTCTCACACACAAGGCAAAGGACCTAGTTTAGTGAGATCAGTGGAGTAGTGTTCATTAAACATCCCACCCACTTATTAAAAACGGCGCCTGTCCCGCCCCACTTTTTATTTTAAAAAGTATATTTAACAGCCGTATCCTCGGCAAAAAAAAAACTGTCCCACCCACATTTGAAAACAAACCTTCTCCCCTGAGTGTGCTGCACAGTCCCCAGTAGCCCGCGGTCAGTGCAGTGTAGAGTGGTGAATGAGCGGTGCTGAAGTCCACCTGACTCTAAGGAGGTGTCGGGAGACGCTAGCCAGAGCCACCAGCGGTGACAGTCTCGAGGGATAGAACACGGACCAACTTGCTATGCTCTGAATGGACTTAGAACAATGGCTCATTTGTCTGAGCTGGACCATAAATTAATTGACGTTTCAATTCTCTTCTCTTGCATTACAAGACTTCCATGAAATCTAAAGACTGAAATGAGCTGAGGGAAAATATACATTTTAATTATTTCAAATATACAGCATTGTAACACATCTTAAATAAATGTAGCATTCAAACTTCCTCGTACCGCTACTCTGAATTAAAATGCAACTGACGCTAAGAAACAGGAGAATAAAGGATTATGCCACGTACTGTAGCCTACCAGAACCTCTTTCAAATACAGCTAGTATTTAACTCAAAGTATTGCGCTGCTAAGCATCCGAGAAGGAACTCAAACATTCTGAATACAAATGTCTTTACTTTCTGGATGGTTGAGCACTAACGAGCCCTATAAAACACGTGCTTTGGGATGGGTGGTGACATGTAGGAAAGGCTCTCCAAATATATTCTAATTAATGCATCCACTTGGATGTATTCCCTGGAGAGGGGATATTGCTATGAGCGGACAAGCGTATTTATTGTCCGCAGATTCCAACAATGTGCCTGAACAAAAACATCCATTAGCATGTGGGTTACCGGTGCTGTTAGGTGTAATAATGGTTAAAAAATGTCATTACATAGAGCTTTAAAGGGAAGCCTAGACTATTCATAAGATAGCCTGCATCTTTATATTTCTATTGTGTAACTTCAGTCAAATTTGCGATGCAGATGACATCCTCAACGTTGTCCAAGTAGCCTTTTGAACAAAGCTCTAATGCAACAGGAGATATAGCTCATTTGCATTAGGCAAAGTAGCATATGGCTGCAACACAATGACTGCTTATTGGAGAGATAAATCGAGAATAGAATGCTATTGCTGAATGACACAAATGAGTCGTGAATGAACAATAACCATGTTAACACTAGAGCGTGACGATTTAGCCTACCATACAAAATATGTGCGCCAAACACGTTCCGTTTTATTTGACGTAAGAGAAACGAATGACAAGTGTGCCTGATGATGTTGCCATAGGTACGGCGGTAACCTACCTGTCATCGTAGCAAAAATCCGCGTTCAGTGTATTGAGATACAGGACAAAAGCCACAGCGCCACACACCAACTCCGTAATCATTTCTCAAAATAATAAAAGGTTATAGAAACGCAGTAGAAAACACTAGGTGCGAATCAATTCCTGGTTCTGTATTGTCTTCTCAATGCAGCCGCCCCGCAACACGGAGAAAATCCCCATTCAAGCAGGCTAGAGTCTCAAAGTTTGCGATTCTCGGTCTCTATTCAAATTAACCCATTTTGTTATGCAGCGGGTCAGTGTTGAGTAGAGACGAAACTAGGACGGCTCGTCTTCGTTTTAACTCGCAGCTGAGTGCATCTTGCTGTTCTGCTGTCCTCGGTTCTATATGCATTTTCATCCGCGGAACAGATACTCCACTGTTTGGAACCGCGTGTGGTTTCAAGATGATGAGCATGCGCAAACCATCTTTCGTTCGAGCTCTTTCCAATCATTTAGAGTAGAACGGGTGCTGAAAGCGGGATTGGATTAATTCATCAAGTGTGTATGAAATGAATAAAAACCCTTAAAATGTAAAAAATAAAAAGAATAACATTAAGCGAATATAGTTATAGTTCGCTGTCACTTTAACTAAATTAGGATGGCCGGTAGTTGTTTTTGAGTAATCTGATGTGGCCATAATCCCAAATAATCTGTCATTAGACAAAACCTTCCTATGCTGTCCTTTGATGTTCAATATCATGAGCAACCCCCTCTGAAGACAAATTAGGTCTCAGGTTTTTATCACTTAAATGTTTTTATTTTATAGTATCACAGGGTAATGATGGTAAGAGAGACAGCAAGAGACAGAGACAGAGGCAGATAGACAGAAAGAGAGAGAGAGAGTGACAGAGAGAGAGAGACGAGAGAGACAGAACCTAAACTAAACCCAGTGAGGGAGAAACGAGAAGAGCAGTGAGGATTAATGAACTCCTACGACATCCCACAGCGAGAGTGGCAGCGAGCAGACATACGGTTCCACACAGGCCGGCGTCAGTTTGAAAAGGAGCAGCGAGGCCCCACTGAGCACCAGCTGCCCCCAAGCCTGTCCCTCAGTCGAAACACTCCACCAATAAACCCACCGCTGCCCCACGGAAGAGAGAGAAAACAGATGGTACTGATGGAGGACATCAGCACGCAGCAAGGATGCAGAGTCAGAGAGGAGGAAGGAAGGTTGTCTAACCCTGGCAGGCGTTGACCCTTGTCCTGAACAAAAGCCGACTATGACCTGTGCTCAAACTGGACCTGTTGGACTGTTTAAGGACTGCCTGGGTTGTTGTTTTGGTTGGTTGGACTAATGATGAGACGCTTCCTCAAGAACTCCCCGGAGATCTGACGTGACAAATGAGAATCCCTGTTCAAAAAGGAAGAGTCACGCAAAAGTTACTCTACACATCTGTCATGTTTCAAACACCTTGTGTTTTAAACAATGTTTCGGTTCTGGTAAAGATACCGTGAATATATCACCTCAGTCCTCAAACTGCTACTGTGGGACTATTCTTACTGGCCAATTCAAGGAATTATACCTATTACAACTAACAGGTATGATCTCAAAAGGCATGGATTGTGTTTTGCATCCATGTTCACACGCACGGAAAACACAAAAACACTTCACACGCACACCATTTGAGATCTTTGCCTAGGGTGCTGTTTGTATGTACCTAGGGTGCTGTCTGTATGTACCTAGGGTGCTGTCTGTATGTACCTAGGGCGCTGTTTGTATGTACCTAGGGTGCTGTCTGTATGTACCTAGGGCGCTGTTTGTATGTACCTAGGGTGCTGTCTGTATGTACCTAGGGCGCTGTTTGTATGTACCTAGGGTGCTGTCTGTATGTACCTAGGGTGCTGTCTGTATGTACCTAGGGCGCTGTCTGTATGTACCTAGGGCGCTGTTTGTATGTACCTAGGGCGCTGTCTGTATGTACCTAGGGTGCTGTCTGTATGTACCTAGGGCGCTGTTTGTATGTACCTAGGGCGCTGTTTGTATGTACCTAGGGTGCTGTCTGTATGTACCTAGGGTGCTGTCTGTATGTACCTAGGGCGCTGTCTGTATGTACCTAGGGCGCTGTTTGTATGTACCTAGGGCGCTGTCTGTATGTACCTAGGGTGCTGTCTGTATGTACCTAGGGCGCTGTTTGTATGTACCTAGGGTGCTGTCTGTATGTACCTAGGGCGCTGTTTGTATGTACCTAGGGCGCTGTTTGTATGTACCTAGGGTGCTGTCTGTATGTACCTAGGGTGCTGTCTGTATGTACCTAGGGCGCTGTTTGTATGTACCTAGGGCGCTGTCTGTATGTACCTAGGGCGCTGTCTGTATGTACCTAGGGCGCTGTCTGTATGTACCTAGGGTGCTGTCTGTATGTACCTAGGGCGCTGTCTGTATGTACCTAGGGCGCTGTCTGTATGTACCTAGGGTGCTGTCTGTATGTACCTAGGGCGCTGTCTGTATGTACCTACCCACTGAGACGAGATCTGTCTCCAGCCCTGCCCCAGTGATGAAGGGATTAGTGAGGGGGGAGGGGGGGGAGGGGGGGGGGGGGGGGGGGGGGGAAGGAGGGGGGGGAGGGAGGGGGGGGGAAGGAGGGGAGGGAGGGGGGGGGGGGGAAGGAGGGGAGGGAGGGGGGGGGGGGGGGAAGGAGGGGAGGGAGGGGGGGGGAAGGAGGGGAGGGAGGGGGGGGGGGGGAGGCGACTCCTGCTCCCTCAACATAAACAGCCCTGGGTGGAACAAACACATTACCGGAGTAACCAGTGTTTACTCATCCTGACTGATTACCTCCATGCTCCATGCTCCCGGATGATGGATGCGGTTTAGATTAATAGACTCAAGTCTTTTTAGGCAGGGCAAAAAAATATGTTTTTGATGTTACTAATCTTACCAATCTTTTTAATGTCACTATACTGTGGAGTGGTAGAGGTCATGGTCCAGTAATGTAATAAAAATGCCTATAAAAAATATATATGTATACAATTGAGACAAAGACAAGCTCAACTCAAACAACGTGACGTACACATGTACAGTATTTGCCTCTTTAAATTTCACGTGAAACATGTTTTTTTTCCTTCTATTTGATACATATCTTTACTGAGTTTCATCTGTGAGCCAAAATCACTGAGGGAAGAGAAGCTGGAAGCCCTGCCTTTCTGCAGCGGTGCTTTTGTCCTGAGACCTGACTGTCTTTATTCACCCTGTGTGTTGGAGGAGATTGAACGCACTTTTATCATAATTATCTTCTAAAAGGTTTTTAGTCGTTGCATAATTTGCCCAATAGAGGGCCTCTTGGTCTCTTAAGTCAAAAGTAAACTAGTAAAAACGATTTATATTTATTCAGACGTACACTCAAATGGAAACAACAAAATGTGTGGAGCATCGTGTACTTTAGAACAATTACATTTAAATCGGTTGTTAAG
Source organism: Hypomesus transpacificus (assembly GCF_021917145.1). Taxonomy (NCBI): domain Eukaryota; kingdom Metazoa; phylum Chordata; class Actinopteri; order Osmeriformes; family Osmeridae; genus Hypomesus; species Hypomesus transpacificus. Next base: position 7,952,631 of record NC_061066.1, read on the forward strand.
GGAAATAGAGCCTTGTGGTAAAACACACTTTCTTAATTAGGGGTAAAAAAAACCTTTCTAATGAGATGATGAATTTAGATGTGTTTTCAGGATTTCCTTTCTTTTAACCCATCAGAGTAACAAATGGTATTTTCCTTGTGTTATTTATACAGGACCACTGGTTTTTCATCCTCTTAGATAACCATCACACAGGAAACAGACTATCCCTATCACACTGACCCAGCCTGTATAACGCCCTCACAAAAATAGCATACGAAAAGTATTAATATCAAAATGAAAGCAAATGTACCCAAACAAAAATAATAATATCTGATCAAAACGAGCCTTTGCTGTTTGGCTAACCACACCTTGGTGACAACCCTACCTTTCATAAAAAAACAAAATTATGGCTGAAAAAGATAGACGTGTTTGGATTTGATATGGAAAAAAAACATCTGAAAATCTGTTTCTAATTACACCCCTTAAAGCTTTTGGGACCCTAATCAATTTACTGAGCAACTATAAACCACAGGCACCAGTACTGTGAAGTCTTACACACCTAAGATCAAGGAACAAAAGAAGCACTTTGTAGAGCAGTCATAGAACTGAGTAACTTCTGGATTATCAACCAATCAGAAGCCTGATGATCCTGTGACCTGGCTTGACTGCTCTTTGGGGGAAATACAAGAAGAGATTCCTGTTGACGTATCCCATTTCAGGAAGTCATCTTAATTCATATTGGATGGATTGAATCTGTTTGAATTATCCTACCCAAAAGGAGCAGGCATTGATATAAAATTCTCACATTTCCATTTAGTTGCCAGTACTATAATTTAAATCAAATCTTTATTTTTTTATTTTTCCTCAACTCCAGATGTTTTTTTATTCTTGCCTAATTTGATATTCATTATGACAAATGTTGATTAATCAAAACTATGAATCACCGTTACAAAAATTTAAAGAATGGAAAATTACAAATATTATGAAAAATTGTAGATTGTTTTCTTTTGCCTGTACTTTGCCCAATATTTTTCAAAGTAACTTGGAAGAAGTTTACAGTGAAACATTAACCTTGCGTGACTGGCTGACCCTTGCCACATTAATACCCATGTAGACAAGTGAGTTGGAGAATTTGTGCGTAAACAAAGTCTGAATTTCCATTGGCATCAGTCATTGTGTTGACATGGAAGCTAAGAAGCAACACACGTCAAACAGTCCATCACAAGACAGCAAGGCCAAACAACCGTCACTTTCACACAACACAGCTGGAGAATCGTGTGTGATTGGAGGTTGTTATGGATGCCAGTGTTATTCCTGTCTCTCCTGGCATCTCCTGCAATGGCTTTTGGCTACGCGTGTCCCGTGAAAAAAACCTGCTTGCACTCCTGACAACCACAACAGGATGACGCTGTGATTGCATTCAGATGGAAGTCATCATGAGACATTAAGGATGGACTGGTGCATGCGTGTGTGAGTGTGTGTGAAACGAGGAGAAAGAGAGTAGTTAAAAGAGAAAGAAATGAGGTGGACTTAATGAACAGGAGTGAGTGTGTGTGTGAGTGTGTGAGGGTGTGTGCGTCTGTGGAGCGTCTAAATCTAGAGTTGCTGATTCCCGAATGGCTTTTTCACCACCAAGCTTCCTGTTTGGCTCCTGCACTGACGTCTTTTTAATGAATGAGTAAACTGATGAACCCTTTCTCTTCCCCCCTCGCTTTTTATTGCCTTTCTACACATTCTTGTGGACAGTTAGGGTCTCTGATAAGAACTCAAACCTCAACATTTGCCACTTTACCACTCTGAATGAAGTCCATTAATAACAGGAAAACCTTTGTGTAGGGAATAGCCCATTCATTTACAAATGTTCTTGATATTAAGGCCCAGTTCAGTCTATATCTGTAGATTCCACAGATGATTACGTTGAAAAGTGTATTAAAAAAGAAAAAATCATGTAAAAAAGAGAGTAAGGTTCCTGACGTGCAAGCTTCCTGACGTGCATGTGATTCTCAAGGACAGGAAAACCGCTTCAGTGCAGGTGTTCAAGGGAAGGAACCAAGAAAGTATTTTCCAAACAAAGGTGACAGCGTTCTGTGGTGCCAAGTAGGTAATAAACCCCTCTTCAGTCAAAATGGTGGAAATCTGAAATCATCAGATTCTGAGGGAGATGTCTCTCCACATTTCCTCTCACTCCCACATGGAAGTGAAACGCAAAGGGAAGAGATTCCTCGTCCAAAAGTCCTATTTCGGTCTCAAAGTGCATCCCTTTCCGTCGCCGTATCCTGAACGTTTTTCCTCTTGTCGATTAATGAAGCGGCCGGGAAATGGCACAAATTGCACAATTGTTTGCTTCACCTCAAACGCTTCTCATGTCTCTCATTTAAAGTGGCTTAGTGAGAGAGCGAGTGGACATGCAAGTGTATGCGTTAGTAACTGTATGTCCACGTGTCCTGTGTGTGGTTAAGCATGTAATACATGCATGCAAACTACAGGGAGAAGAAAAGGTCGACAGCCATGACTCACTAAGTACCACAGAAACCTTCACAACATAAACACCTCAAAACTGACACACACATCTTGAAGTCCTTGGTTAGCGGCGGTCCGGTCGGGTCTTTAGGTGCCAAACTGTCTGATGTTGTGTTCCGACCAGGACCCTAACACAGCACAGACCCACCAGAGGCCTCGGTCTGTAGGGAGGTTAAAAATAAGGCCCTGGGTCTGCCTCAACCCTGTTTTTCACCATGGTGCACGATGCCAACAGAAGTATGAACACAGATGGTCTGGTTGACAACACAGAGAAGACGAATGACAGTGCTGATGGCGATGGAGGAAGCGCCCTCACTTCCACCATGACAGGAGAAGAAGAGGAGTGAGGTGTCCCACAGGAAGACGTTTCGGTCATATTTTGTCTTCCACGAAAACAATGGTTTCCATTGTGGATGAGAAAAGATATTCGTAGATATTACTCAAAGTGTTGGCATACAAAGTCGAATGACCTCATTTAGAACACACCCATAATAGGCCATCGACTGTATTCAAACCAGCTTGGTAATGGAGCTTGGTAATGTTAATCACAGATTGAAAACTGCCCTGTTTCTCTGCTTTATGTCAAGTTTATGTACAATTACCACGCCCCTGATTCATGATGGCTGCACAGAAGTGCAAAGCACTTTTATGAAAGATTGAAGGAAGGAGTGATTTATGAAATGATGGAAACGACATAGGAGAGTGAGTGCTGTTTAAAGGGGTTGAGCCCCCCTGCCCCCCACCCCCCCTTGCCCCCTCGCCCCCCCTTCAGGACCTTGGTGATGGGGTTTCCAGACCTGCCTGTCAAGGGGCAGGACAGGAGAACTCTATCCCACATGGGAGCTGTCCCTAAAGCCATTGTTCTATCCGGAGCAGCACTCATATGAATAATGATATACATGAGAGAGACACAGAGAGAGAGACACAGACAGAGACAGAGACAGAGAGAGAGAGACACAGAGACAGAGAATGAAAGACACAGATGTTTTTTCCAGGTTTGGGAACCATGAGGTTGTAATGTTTTGTCTCTTGAGGCAGAAACACAAGTGCATTGTGGAAGCGGAGCATTAAAAACATTAGCTTCCCTCCAGCAATCCATTAATGTGGAAGTTAAGTCGAGGCCATCATTCCAAAACCCCAGCTCTCCAACAGTCACGTGATCAGGTTAAAAACATGCTAATATTAGAGCACCCAAAGAATGGTCACATTATTTTACAGTTCAGACTGTAATTACTAGTTGTGTTTTTTACAAAAGAATCATAAAATGGTACGATTACTAGTCTTATATTTCACTAATGAATAAATACATTTGTTGCAATAACTGTTTGTTTAATGTTCCTTTTAGATTTAGTACAGCATAAAAACCTGAAGCAGGTTAAACAGAAAAAGGCCAGTTGTGCTGCAGCGATGCTAACGTCTCGGCAGGAACGAGGCTGACGGCTCAGTCGGGACTCATGCTGTCCCTGGTGTCTTCACTCCCACAACACCGTAACATCTCGGTGACAACACAGGATCAAAGAGCTGCACCAGAGTGGAGAATGACACGTCCTCCTGCAAGACGAGCCAAACACACACACACACACGTACACATGAGGAAACAGCCCTTCCGCTAGCAGTAACCCTGGCCGTCTTTGAACGCAGCCCAGGAGTCGTGTGATGAGAACAGCTCTCTGCTAATGATTTCCCAGAGGAAGAACATCTGTGTAAATATTGAGTTCGGTTCCCCCGTGTTCCTGTGTGAACTCTCCATGTTTAGGATCAGTCCTGATACCTGACAGGGGTTAGCTAGTTCTGTACCGGATGAGAAGGTGTATGCCGTGGAGTTGGTTTACGCCTCGATGCTAATGAGTCGACACGACTCCTGAAGGGGGGAAGGAGAACAGTCATGTCTTCCGCTACGTTTGGCCCCGTGGCTGCCGTTCTGGAGGACTAAGCCTCAAGCCTTTTTAATGTGCAGTACAAGCAAATCGCTGAGGGTTTTAGACAAATATACACTTGAGTTATAGCGGTGGATATTGGAGGACCTTTCTGTTATTTGACCTTAATGTAAACTTAAAGACTTCAATAGCAATTATATAAAACCTCAATCGGTCCGTTTTGTACATGGTGTTTGCCCTAGCTTGAACCTTTTTACCAAAATGTCAATACAGAACTCTGAGTGTCATGTTATGTCTGTTAACCGAAGAATTTGAAGAAGTTTTATGTTCCACCAGGTTTTTGTTACTGGAAAGAGGAAGTTGAAGTTTAAACATTGGAACCTTAAGAGAAGCTAAAAATCCATGTCTGGAAGAGAAGAAGAGAATGAGCAAGAACACACACACACACAGACACACACACACACGCACACACACAGAGTCTAGAAGGAAGACTAGGGTCAGTGCGAGTACAGTGAACGTGTGATTTCACACTGGAAGTTTGAGGTCTGTCAGGGTGCAAACAGCTGGTTTGTGACCGTGGGAAGACAGGAGAAAGAGGAGGAGGGTGGAAGAGAGGAGGGGGCTGGCGGGTGGCAGGGGGGATAAGAGGATGATTCTACCTGTTCCTTCAGGTAGCAGAGACGATCCAGCAGGATCAAGCCCTCAATGCAGGGAGCCAGCATTACCTTCAGCTGGGGAACGTAAACACAGGTGCACCACAAGATTAGACTTCATTTAGCCGTCGCTGTGTAACACAACATTGTTATAGGACGTATTGCAAAAGCTTCACTGAAGTTAACAACTTAGGTCATACAAGCAGGATCATTATCTCAAGAGTCGTGTTGCTCCTCTGGAGATCAGTTCCATCACTGGACCGGTATTAAGGCTTCCATTTACAGAAAGTTCATTCTCTCAGCTTATACAAGGCATGTTAGAAGCTGTGTAAGTGTAAACCAGACTTAATCTTCTATTCTGTAATAACAATACTAAGAACAGGACAATACCAGCCTACAGGGCTACACTCTCAATAGGGACAGTGTGTTTGGCGTGATACAATAGTGGCAGTGAGGTGACACCGTGGGGGCCTACCATATTAAAGGCTTGCATCTCACACATCCTAGGTATGAACGTGTCTTGGTAATCCTGGATGGCACTGTCTGAGAGCTGGTGAACACAGATGGAGAGATATAGACATGGAGAGATATAGAGATGGAGAGATATAGAGATAGAGGGACAGATAGAGAGCAAGAGAGAGCGAGAGAGAGAGGGAGGCAGAGGGTGAAAAGGTAAAGAGGGGTTGAAGGGTTGTGCTTTAGGATGCCATGTGAGAGACTTGAGAGAGATGACACCAAACCACTCCACATTTCTAATCCCATGCTTTGCCTGCAGCAGGGCAGTAAGACGATCCCCTATTCAGGCAGCGTCCCAGCGGAGCCAGGACACCCTGCTCCCCTGCTCCCCGACACTGGCTGGGCTCTGAGGTGGAGCCCACCTCTCTCTGAAGCTACAGCACAGCGTTTACAGGAGGGGAGGATGTCTTTTGGGGATGTTTTCCATGCTTTACTGGCCCGTTTGGGAGTGAAGTGTGACAGGAGAAACAGAGAGAGGGTTGCGCACACGTGTCTGGTGAGCTACCGGAACGCCCCTCGTCAGACCAGTTCAGAAGTTGTATTTGTCAATCTCAGTTTATAAACTTTAGAAAGTGTTTTCCAGAACCAACCTTTGTCTCATCCAGCCCCAGTTTTGTGACTGCCTTGCGGACGTAGTCCACAAACGAGCTGGCCTTGGAATACACGTCTCCCACTCGGCTCTCACTGTTAACGACACACACACACACACACACTCTTTAAACCTCTCACACAGAACACAGCTCCCTGCCGTGGACTGAGTCATGGCCATCCGATTTTCCCTGTAGAACCGATGCGCTGAAGTCACAGGCAGACTAGAAGTGACCGTGAGCGAAGCAACAGCCTTATTATTTTCTCTCCCTCGCTTGGCAACCGCTCTCCAACGGTCCCCTGCTGCACGAGGGACCTCAGAGCAGCAGAGAGGTGGTGATGTGATAAGTTCCAGAAGTGAGCTCCGTGTTTGTGACGTCACTCCGGGTCCTGAAGGCAGGGACCACTCTGAGCGCAGAGCTCGTAGTAACGAGGGAGTCCCACACACTGTCTCACCCGTCTCCCTCGGGAGTGGGGGAGACCTGGCTCCACACCTCCCCACTTCTGTTCTCAACCAGAGACATTCCAAGGTCCTAAGAGACATACCTTTTGAAGGAGCTGTAGTGGTCTCTTAAAATGACGTGTAGAACCGCCCTGTAAAAGAGGGACTCCATCTGAATCTGTAACGAAGCCAAACATTACATACCCTCATACCCTGCAGTCATAAAAAGAAACATTCATCTAGGTGAAGGTGTGGGTCAAACACAATGAAAACGTTCATAACTATCTCAGAGCTTGAAGCGCAGACCTTGCTGTGCAATCAGGACGATCTTTTGTTGCAGTTCAGACGTGCTATCCGTCTGGCTGTGATTACATTAATATTCATGAACATTTTTCATTAATGGACAGGGTGGTGTTGTGTGTCAGTTTTGGCTCAGCAAAGCAGGATTTACATCTAAGACATGTATGGCTGCAGTCAATCATATATTTTATTGAATTCCCACAGAACAAAAGTGGCCAGTTTGTTGTAATGCATCCTTGAGAACTCATGTGAAACACTGAGTAGTCAAAAAAAAAAATCTACAGTTTCAAGGAAATATACACATGTAGCTTTCAGACTGTAACAATTTGATTGTTTTGATACGTTTCCACTAATGTTGATGGGCGTAGATTTCTGTGACAGCAATCAGACATGATCGGTTGTTTTTACATGAAGTCATGTTTATGCTGATCTTGGAAGTCTGTCTGCTGTGTAAATATTCTGTTTTTATATTAGGAAGTTGTATTGAACTCACCCCTTGGCCAACTGCCACTCTCTCCAGAGCCTGAGGAAGTCACAACATCCACATACGTCTCAGAACTTCAGGCACTTAAGAGTTCACAAGTAGAAATGTGATGATGTCATTTGGTTGTGTAGTTTGTGATGTTGCGCTGTGCCGAGGTCCTCACCAGGCAGGCTGACATCCTGGCGTTTCTACCACAGAACCACGACTGGTCTCTCAGGTACCGGCTCATGGGGAATCCACACACACCGCGCACTGGACAGTCTGAACAGGACACACACACACACACATATCTTTTAACACCAGCTGTGCCAAAACTGACAGAAGCAGTTGTGTTTTGACATTATACTTTTGGACATTGACAACCCGCCATCTTTTTCTCGCTGCCATCCCTAAAAAGAGCCGACCACAAGCTTGAAGCCACTTACGTCCAAAGGGAGAGGGAAAGATGAATACCATTCAGCGGGTTCAACAAGGGCCTTAGGAACAAGCTTTGAAGTCCTTTAGAAAGCCCACAACACAATAACTACTGGCACTAAGCCATTCACCTCCCCTTCTGTTCAACACATGTTAGCGGGCAACAGGCCCTCTCAGTGGATCGTAGAGGACAGGCTTCTTCCAAGTCTGAAGTGTAGCTTACAGTCTCAAGACACGGCTGTTTACATCAGCTAGCGTGTTAGCTTAACGTCCCCCATGCTAACCGCTAAGTCTCCAGGGTCAGATCACAACACAGATCTACCCACATCCTAGCCCTCCCCACTCAAAACCAAGTGTGTCTAATTCCATAGCGTGCGACCGAGCGCTTGTTTGGTCCTTACTACACAGGAAGGAGACAGGGCGACTGTAGAATCTCCTGACTCCTAAGGTATGTTTGTGGGCAGTTTTGGGGTCTGTTGTCTGCAGGAGTGAGGTGATGGGGAGAACTTGTTATTCCTGCATCCCACACTGCCCTCAAAGGGCTCTCAGAATGGCCGTGTTGTACCCAGATGCCCTGAGAAAGAGGATGGTTTGTAGGACTGCTTCCTAACGCTAACTGATCATCCTAACTGCCTTCTCCTTATTGACGCAGGCTTTATGACGATCTGGAGTAAATGGATTTCCAGAGCCACAAATGTAGTGAAAAAAACACATTTAATCTGCCATGTTAAATAAAGGTTTAAGTGATACGAAAATGATCGAACGTTGGTTATTTTACTAATGTCTCTTGAGTCTTGGCTCAAAGACTGGAATAAGTGGATGAGTGATATGGTAAAGTCAGCTATATTTTGTGATATTTCATATGACAGCTTTGAATGGATATCTTCCTGGAAGCAACATTTTAAGTAACTTTCTCCATAATGCACTTCTCGGCTCCTTCTGTGAGTTTGGTTTCTATTTAGGGTGAGGTAGTTCACCACAGGAGTTGGCCCGTATCCCAGAATGCGCTGCGCGGCCCACGGGGAGGGAAAGAAGCGTGCGAAGAGCCTCCGGCGTTGCACGACTGTTTTCAATCAAACCTCCCGACGTTGCACACCACTGTCCCCGCGGACTAGCGTAACCCTGGCCGAGGCGCTAACAGCCTAGCCTAGCAAGCTAGCCAGCTGCAGCACGGCTCCAACGGACAATCACAAACACCCCGCGGGGTTTGTCTTCACAGCAGGGAGACAGACGCAGGTTTGGTGCCTCATAAAGGAATGGAGGACGGAGAGACGAGGTCACTGCTGTGTTGAGGAGTGGTGCTACATAGCGGCTGGAGGTCACTGCTGTGTTGAGGAGTGGTGCTACATAGCGGCTGGAGGTCACTGCTGTGTTGAGGAGTGGTGCTACATAGCGGCTGGAGGTCACTGCTGTGTTGAGGAGTGGTGCTACATAGCGGCTGGAGGTCACTGCTGTGTTGAGGAGTGGTGCTACATAGCGGCTGGAGGTCACTGCTGTGTTGAGGAGTGGTGCTACATAGCGGCTGGAGGTCACTGCTGTGTTGAGGAGTGGTGCTACATAGCGGCTGGTTCTGTGGCTGTCAGCTCTGAACACGGTCGTTTGACGCTTTGATCAAAGCGATGAAGGAACTACATGATCTGGAATCTTCCAAGCACTGAGCAATGATGATAAATGTGTGATTGAATCATACTTTATGTCAGGGAAGTCAGAGCCATGCGTTTTTATGTTCATAATTCAGTGCAGACTTTCTCTACTCCAGTCCTGAAGACAATCCAGGGCAGCTACTAAACTTACCATCCCTGCAATGCTATATTTGTTTCAACTCCTCGACTGAGCAGCAACTTATTTAAATCTGGTGTTGGGAAGAAAGAAACATGACCCAGAGTATCAAAATTGCGATTATTTAAAACACTAAACCAGAACAGTGACCCTATGATTCAGATAAATCATTTCCAATTCAACCACTCCAAATGAAAAGCTGAAAATATCAAATTTTCAAATCTTTTAAACTCATCCAGAGACCATAAATCCGTTCAATGACTCTAGCAGCGTGTCTCGTCTGATCCCATGAGGGAACGTGGAGAGGGCAGCTCTGCTGCACACAGGGTATGAACACCATCACATCTCAATGGACTGATTCACTCAGACAGAATCAGTGTTTATCAAATGAGGCATTAGGATAATAATCTGTCCCTTGGGCTGGATGAGTGACAACGCAGATGGCCGCAGGTCATAGAATGATGATTAGCATAAACCAACAGGGGGGAGGAGATTCGTGGATGGGCTACAGGACCTTCTATTGGTCAAGACAGGAAGTAGGGATGAGTGAGAATGAAAAGAAGAGAAGGAAAAATGGAAACAGGGGGGAAAGGGGAAGGAGAGGGATGGAGAGGAGAGAGAAAGGGAGAGAGCGAGAGGGAAAGGGAGAGACAGACTTGGAGGAGGTGGTTGAAGAGTTAAGAGCCTGGCTCTCCCTGAAACTGCTGTGTGCATGATGGAAACCATATGTTCTCTAGGGGGGCGGTGTGTGTGTGTGTCAGGGGAGTGGTGGTCTAAAGCTTTACTCTGTCTCCTTGTCAATACCACACCGTCCACAGATGGAGACTAGACCGTTCCCATGGGAACTCATACAGCCCCACTGATTACCAGGTAATTGCAGTGCAATGAATCACAAAAGACTTGCTTCTAACGGCAGACCAGCATTATGAAAATGTACAGATACGTCACGGAACATGCCATCGTTGCAACATGGCAGCCATCTTTGAACACGCTGCACAGACAGCCTAGATGGATACATCCTCAATAGTCATCACTGCAGCGCTGAATTGTCTAAGCTGAGGGCATACAGTGCTGTCTGTTTCCTCCCCTGGTGGTGTAGTTACCCTGTGTGCTGGGGTACTCCTCAGACAGGTGGTGTAACGGGTGTAGTTACCCTGTGTGCTGGGGTACTCCTCAGACAGGTGGTGTAACGGGTGTAGTTACCCTGTGTGCTGGGGTACTCCTCAGACAGGTGGTGTAACGGGTGTAGTTACCCTGTGTGCTGGGGTACTCCTCAGACAGGTGGTGTAACGGGTGTAGTTACCCTGTGTGTTGGGGTCGTACTCCTCAGACAGGAAGTGGTAACAGCAGCCCACGCTGCAGACAGACAGCAGCTCTTGCTTGGCAGCAAACATGCGCAGGGTGCTGGGAGCCAGGTCTCCACACGTGTGCAGCCCGACCATGACGGCATCCTGAGAGAGGGAGGGAGAGGGGGGAGAGAGGGAGGGAGAGAAGGAGAAGGAGAGGGGGAGAGAATGAGAGGGAGAAGGGGGAGAGAGGGAGGGAGAGAAGGAGAAGGGGAGAGAATGAGAGGGAGAGGGGGGAGAGAAAGGAAAACAGGGAAAGAGGGGGACAGAATGAGAGGGAGAGGGGGGAGAGAGGGAGGGAGAGAAGGGGAGAGAATGAGAGGGAGAGGGGGGAGAGAGAAAGGAAAACAGGGAAAGAGGGGGACAGAATGAGAGGGAGAGGGGGGAGAGAGGGAAGGAGAGAAGGAGAGGGGGAGAGAATGAGATAGGGAGAAAATGAGAGGGAGAGAGAATGAGAGAGGGAGGGAGAGAGAAGGAAAGAGGGAGAGAGAATGAGAGGGAAAGGGATGGGTGGGAGAGATAATGAGAGGGAGAGAAGGGGAGAGAGCTGTCCTGACACCACAGTGTGTCGTGACACTCTCTCACCTCCAGCTCAGAGATGATCTCTCGTAGCTCCGTCTCCGCGGTGACGTAGGAGGTCAAAGGTGAGTACAGGCCGCTGTCCCCGTTGGCCCTGTTCTGGGCCTTCCTCTGCAGGTTCTCCATTTTCCTCCTCTCCCTCTCCTCCACACTCAGCTCGCTAGAGGGAGTCCTGGGGGGGACAGGGTCGATCGCGTCCACGGATAGGGTGCTGAGGAACAGATCTCCTGCCTCTAATTCTGGGGTCTCCGGGTCTGTGGTTCCATCGGCTACGGAGTTGACCTCGGGCCAATTGGGGACGGACGGGAGGGATGGAGATGGGATTTTATCCTGGTTGTTCTGCGACGTCACTCGTCTCTCTGTCGGACGTGATTCTGCGCTGCTAGGCTGGGACACGGCCTCTCTCCTCCAGTCTGCCTTCTCAACCCAACTAGGCTTGCTGGTATCCACTTTCTCTGGGTTGTCATCCACAGGTTTCTTCTCTCCTGCACAGGCTCCTCCCCTCTCCTTCCTGCCGACCTGACTGTGTTTCTGGTAAGCCCTGGAGTACTTCTTCAACTTCCTGTTTAGTTCCTGGGCGCCGTGCGTGTTGGTGCTGGAGGAGTCGATGCCATAGACCCTGAGGCCGTACTGCAGAGACAGGAAGGAGCACAGATAGCCCTTACCTGAGCCCACGTCAATCACCTGGACGCAAAGGGAGATGGGAGATGTAGTCAGGAAGCAGGCTGATGTTTTGACAGTTCAGAAAAGCATTTTGCTATACATACATATCGCTGAGAATCTGAATGAGCTTCATTCGTCACTGAATGAGCTTCATTCGTTATGTAAATTCACACATACAAGAAATTGACTGTGGCAGGAAGGTGCATACGATAAACATATACAAATCTTAATTAAATATTAAAATAGAAAAACTAGTAATATACAAGTCTCAATATGACACCAATGAATTACACTACTGACTAGTATGAGGCACATGGGTGGTTGATAGATATCTTATTGAGGTCTGTCCCATACAATACATGAATGCTAAGTTAGGGTTTTATTAAGAAAAGGACATTACCTGTTTGACTCTGCAGTGTCTGGCTAAACTAGACACCACCTCAGACATGGCCCGGACCTCATGGGATTTCTTAGAGTTCATAAACTCCCCCGGCTCGATCACAGGTCCTGGAACAGTAAGTATACGTCTACAGTGCACAGCAATTGTCTGATATACAAAGGCACCTTTTTATTAGATACGCATATAAACTTCTAAATTGATCTGGAGGGAATGCTATTGAGGGAAACCATGGTAACTAAAACGGTTCATTCTGTGTCTCTTGTACTGTAGCATGGGGTTCAGACTCTTTAATTTTTTATGTAAAAAAAAAAACCGAATGCACTCTGGAGAGGAATCAAAGATTATATTCCCTTTGATTTCAGCTCAGCCGAAACATCGGCCAACAGAAAAAAGCATGCAAGAATTTGGGTTCGTTTTAATCAAGCACCTTCTTCCGGGGGTGAGGGGTCAGCGACTTTGAGGGACTCCAGCAGGTCGTTCCTGGACATGCACACCCCGAGACCAGACAGGGAGTGGGCCTTGGCAGCTTTCAACAGCTCGTCCACATTCACCAGCCGCTTAGTTTCAGTGCAGAAACCAAACGTTGTCTTGGTCTTTGTCTTATCTGCAAGTTCAACTTTAACAAGAGGATTGTTTTTGTCATTTCATATGTTAAAACATTGCGAAGTGCTAGCGAAACAAATTATCGTGAAATGCTTTAGTTTTTCATCAAGTTCATCAGTTTAGCCCAAACATTCAGTGTAATGTTAGCCTACATTAAGTATAAGAACGATTTTGTGTAACATTGTCCTCTTCTTGATACAGCTGTTAGCCGCAGCTTTAGTCAACCTTACCTTTGATTTCACAGTCAACTAACGGCCTCTTGTGGGCAGCACCGGAGATTGCTGCTAGCAACTCCGCTGGTGGAACAGACATAAACTGATCCCACACATCGCGAGTGTAAAAATCAACAGTGTGTGCATTCGCAATGCTCAGCGTAACAGAAAGGAATTGCTTTACTTCATCTATCTTATTTCGAATTGCTTCGAGAGAATTGAAATGCGATGCCATAGATACAAACTATCAAACCTTAACGTGCTTTCTGTGGGAGCTTACTAGGATTTCGTTATTTCCCGTCGTTAGCAAGGCATTAGTAGTTGCACAACGAATAGGATAGTTTTCTAGTCGTCACAAAGACGCCATGATGGGTGTACCAAAGTGCACTGTAAACTGCAATGGAAGGTCAAATGAACAATGATCGATTTATCTTGTATCCACTTGCATGCCTTTTGCAAGTGAATAGCTACCTTTTTGTCACGTAATCACGATGCGACAAGAAGGAAGCACATGCACGCAGTACGATAGTTGTAAACAGATGCATTTTCTAATGTCAATTACACTTCAGTGACATGGCGCCGGTAAATTCTAATATAAAGGCTAAAGGGACATTCACGGGAAAAGGAGGCAGGGATAACCCAGCAAATAACCCACACGGCAGTGCAAACAAACAGAAGAGAAAATGGGTTTCCGAGCATAAAGTTTTTGATGGAAGCGTTGGAGAAGGTAACGTGGCCATAGTTGCTATGCTTTCCCAATATCTTAAAATGACGTTCGCTAATAATGTCAGATATATAGCATAGTTAAGTTTGTATATGTATAGTCTTTTGACAAATTGATATACTGTGTTGGATGCAGTACTCAATGCATCAAATATAGCCTACAATATTTTTCTTTTACGAAATTGTTATATTCACAGGTCAGGGGTTTGCGTTCAAGAGGAAGCAGAAAGTGCAACATGAGTACAACAAACTTCTACGAAAAGAGCGGAGAAAGACGCCGGGTGTCCAAACGCACTACAAAGAGGATTACCCGGAGCACCTGAAACATCTGTACATGGCTGAAGCCGAGAAGCTGAAAAACGAGACTCGGATGAACAAAATAAATAGGACCATGGGCAGGCAGGGTGGAGTGGTAGAAGCTGTAACAGAAGACCGAGGAGAGGAAACTCTCCCAGACCAGGGCACACCCTCTGACCCTGTCACGTCAGAAGATCGGACAGACTCTGCCCCTGAACCCACAAAGGACTTACAAGCCGACAGGTAGGTCTAGCGAACAATTATTTGAAGACTGAATCAGGGGCGTTGCCAGAATTTTCGTTTAATTAATATTCGTATCAGGTATCCCATTTGTAATGAGTAAGAACGTCTTTCTTCCTAGAGTTGGCTTGGTCTGCGTTTATCTTGATTACATGATCCACATGATGCAAACATTGACAATTGATATACTTGAATAAAGATTCCGCAGGTTCAGTAATATTGTCTGTCGTCTTTCCAGTCTCCCCATGAGCAACCGTCAGAAGAAGAAAATGATGAAGAAGACCTCCTATCAGAAGACCAAAGAAGAGTTTGAGAAGATCAAAGAAAAGCGATCACAAAAGAAAGAAGTAAAGTTTTCCACAAAAACAAAACGACCCTTAACCGTAACTCTTGCCACATTGTACACATGTTTGGAAAGTGTTTTATAAAGTGCTTCTGTTTTTCCTTCAGGAATTCTTGAAGAGTAAACAGCAGAGAGAAGTGGCCATCCAGAAGTACAAACAGAAAAAGACAGAAACCTTTCAAATGCTGAGCAAAAAGACAAGGAAAGGACAACCTAACCTCAATCTACAGATGGAGTACTTACTGCAGAAGATACAAGGAAGTGGGAAATGACCAGACGATGCTGGAAAAAGCATGAATCAACAGGTTTTAACACATGAACCATATTAAAAGACCACTAACCAGAGACGTGTGTTCAAAGTAATTTCGATGTAAAACTGTTTTTAAATGTCTGTGGTCTATTTTAAAGACTCATGTTTTTCATTTTGGAAACATCACAGACTGTTCCTCTAAACGTTGATTATAGCCTATGTTATTTTAAATATTTTCAGTTGATGTGTGATTGTGGACCATAGGACTATAACAGGAGGGCATAACATGTGAGAACTCTTTCATCTTTAGTTACTGTTCCAGTAAAAAAAAACTTGTAATACAATGTTTGGGATTTCTATTATAAAAATTAATATTCATTGATTATAAACAAACGGATGTGTCTTTGATATTTTACCTCATGGCATTTTGAACTCGCGGCTGGTCGATCTCGCCATGCCCACGCGACGTTTCCCATTAACCTATCCATGAGTTCCCATAGCTACAGATGCTGAGCCTAACATTTCGAAGTAGCCTGTGGCACCGTGGTTAATACCTTTTCCGTGCTGGGAAGAACGCTCATTTGGGGCCTACGTGCTCTCATAGCAGCAGAAATCCAACCGGGTTTAATAATCCCCAGGCGACTGCCCCATGACATCACATGGTCGCAGGATGACTTTTCGAACGCTGTGGTGAAACAAGACTTGATACAAAGAAAGCTGTAGATACGGTCAATGTGTATTTACAGGCTGATTCTTTCTGCAAGCGTGTCATCGTCTCGAGGCTCTTTTTGACTGCGTCAACGTCAGAAGGTAAGTTATTTGACCTTTGTCTTTATTTTCCAATAACTCAAGTTTGATTGTTGTTTGTCTGCTAAAAAAGAAAATATATCGATTATATTCGCTTTCAATGAGGAACTCCTTGCCACACCCCTGTTGATTCTACCACAGTCCATTCATTTAGCCTAATTGAAAAAAAATATCTTACGGTTTTTAGATCAAGCTCAAAGACGTTCCAGATTCTTTCTGATCAATGCACAACTTTTTGATATGCTGGAATAGTTTTTGTCGGATATTGCATACTTATACTTAATCCAATTTCAATACGGAGATTTTTCAGATGTGTTGACCTGCACATGAAAGATTACACTTGTTTCCTAAATAGAAAATGTGAGTGTGACAGCCTTACCTAGTTTGGTCGCTCAGTCCTCAAAAATCCCTTCCTCTCCACATCATCGATGTCTGAAGGAGAGATGAACTCCTGTCGCCCAGGCACCAGACCCATCTGCAAGCTCATGGTTTATTTGAGAAATAGTCTGGCGATGCCAAGCATCAACTCCCGAGTAGTCACAAATGTTGGTTTGATTTCCATTTTTAAGCACATGAAAGTTCCTCTGAAGACAGCAGTTGGCACAAGTACAAAATAAAAATTTTCATAGTTTAGAATGAAATCGTATGAGTTCAAACCATCTGCAAATACATATATACACAACTATACATATATTTTAGTTTTCTAAGGAATTAACGTAGTCATGTGTTTTGTATGCTAAGGGGTATTATAATAAGCCTATACGGTATGTTTACCTACACCATGGGAAGTTGTGAGGGTCAGGCTTGTGAGAAGGGTAAATGTGGAGCTTTAGTTTGTGTGCTGATCACTGCTGATTCACTGTGATGGACTTATCAGTAGGCTACAGACTGGGAACCAGATGAAGCTGTGAGCTCATGTTTGATTGGTCTGGTGATGTCAGGCCAGTTCAGTATACTGCAGAAACAGCTGTTTGGGTGCTGGAATCAGGACAAACTTGCAGCATAGTTCAAACATCACAAACTTGTAACCTCGATGAAACTACAAAAAATTGAATGCAGAACATTTCGTAGTACATTTTCCAACGTACACAACCTGGTATCTATCTCTTCTCTTCTTCTCAGGAACTTCAGAAAAAGGACAAAAGCATCCCAACGCACGATAGCTAATCCTCTGATTGGTCAAACTCCTGCAGTCTTCCTGGTTCTAACTTCACAAGGTCACATCCTTTCTCCACAATGCCCACGGGCCACATGAAGAAGACACAGGGCCAATGAGGCGGCTATGTCTGATTCCCGACCCCACCACGCTCCCAGAGTCCCTGAGATGGCGGAGGAGAGCCGGAGCCAGTCCGGGGGCTCTGCCCCCGAGCGGAGGGGCTCAGACTGGGGCAGTATCGCCATGCTGGACAAGACCAAAGAGTTCTTCCGGACCTGTGACATGGAGGGCAAAGGATTCATCACACGCACTGATATGAGGGTGAGTCAGGAGAGAGGAGCTGGCAAGCAGGATGTGCCGGGTACAGCAGGGTCCTGGATTTGCTGGGTACAGCAGGGTCCTGGATGTGCTGGGTACAGCAGGGTCCTGTGCTGGGTACAGCAGGGTCCTGGATGTGCTGGGTACAGCAGGGTTCTGGATGTGCCGGGTACAGCAGGGTCCTGGATGTGCTGGGTACAGCAGGGTCCTGGATGTGCTGGGTACAGCAGGGTCCTGGATGTGCTGGGTACAGCAGGGTCCTGGATGTGCCGGGTACAGCAGGGTTCTGGATGTGCCAGGTATGGCCATCAGCTGGCTTCAGAGGAAGAGAACGACAGTTTTTCAGTGATACCTCTCTGACTGTAGCAACTCGGTAATCACACTTCCACACAAGCATAACCAGACAAGACATCTTTAAACAACTGTATCTGAGAAGGGCGTGTGTTTGTGACGTGTTGTCGTTGGTTGGGAATAAGAAGGTTGAGGACCAATAGCGTTTCTGAAACTGAGTATGTTTCCACACAGACAGGAAGTGCTCTGTGTTCTTGGTCTTGGCTTCCTCTACTCTCCTGTCGTCGTGTTTTCATGTTTATATTTGTCTTTTATGAGGGACCCTCCACACACACACACTCTGAAGCAGCCACTTAATATTACCATTCTTTTGATCACTGTGTTTAGAAACATGCTCTCTGCTCAATGGATTATCCACCCAGACCCACAGCGTAAACACCCACACATACACACACACACGTAAACAATCAATTAATTAACCTAGTATCCATGGTTACACAACCTCACACATAAACAATAAACACTCACACAACTTCACAAAAATAGAAATGGAAACCAATAATTCTACGGTGAATACTCGATCCATTCTACCGTCACGCAGAAGGAAAACAAATTATAGAAGGATATGCGTAGACTATAATATTGCATAATAGTGTGTTTTAGTCTTTGTGTTGAAGATATGTTTAGCCTTGGGTCTGTGTGAATTATTGCATGCGTGAACTGCAGATTATTGACTGAACCTTGTCATTGTGAACTCGTCTCTGTGTGTGTGTGTCATCCCTACAGAGGCTGCATAGAGAACTCCCTCTCTCAGCTGAGGAACTGGAAGATGTGTTTGATTCCTTGGATGTGGACCGTAATGGTTACCTCACGCTCGGAGAGTTCTCTACTGGGTTCAGTAGGTTCTGCTTCCTGTTTCCCCCGTAGCTCTGCTGTGATAAATTGACTTCCTGTTTCCCCGTAGCTCTGCTGTGATAAATTGACTTCCTGTTTCCCCGTAGCTCTGCTGTGATAGGTTGATGATGTCAAATGAAAAACTTTGCAGTCACTTCATACACCTCTATAATATCTGACCCGGGTAAAAATATGATTTTCTCGATTGTTTACTCATCCCTACTGTACTTCCAATGCTTCACTTAAAATATCTGCTTGTTTGTAATCAAAAGTACAGTGTGTTTGACCCAGATATGAATGATGTATCATCTTGTTTATGAATACAGTATATTCACTCAAACAACAATTCCAGTCTCACTGCTGTGGTACTTCCTGATGTGGGCGTGTCCTCAGGCCAGTTCCTGCACGGCCGGAGGATCTCATTGGCTGATGAGCAGAGTCCCGCCACTGCACCCAGGGTTCCGGAATCCCTGTACCAGAACCAATGGGAGGCGAAGCTGACCAGGGGAGAGGACGAGGAGGAGAAACACTTCTGCATGCTGCTGGACAGTCTGGGAGCCAGCAACGTGTTCGAGGAGTAAGCTCAGTTGACATGCTGTTCTGGTATTCACATGCTGTACTGGTATACTGGAGGTCAGATGGCTGAGCAGTTAGGGAATCAGGCTAGTAATCAGAGGGTTGCCAGTTCGATTCCCGGCCAAACCAATTACGTTGTGTCCTTGGGCATTTCAACCTACTTGCCTCGGGGGAATGTTCCTGTACTTACTGTACGTCGCTCTGGATAAGAGCGTCTGCTAAATGACTAAATGTTAATGGAATTCTCTTAGCTGGCGTAAATATGTGCGACCTCTAGGTGTGATTTCCTTCCGTAGCTGAGGAAGTAAATCATACTTGATGCAGCACATGCATTTTTAATACCCTTTTACAGGCTGGAAGCTAGTTCGTAGACTGTTGTTTTTGCTACCCAGATGACGGGTCAAGAAATGTGAGGAGATACTTCAACTTTCTCTCCTCCAGTCCAGGGGAGGTGCGAAGTCTCTGGGCCCGGCTGAGGAGAGACGAGCCTCATCTCCTGTCCAACTTCGAGGAGTTCCTGGCCAGGGTGACCTCCCAGATCAAGGAGGCCCACCAGGAGAGGAGAGAGATGGAGAGCGCCCTCCAGAGGTGGGGAGGAAAAAATAAAAATGCGCTCCAGTGTCCTCAGCGGTGGTTCCCAACCCTGGTCCTCAGGGACCCCCTGTCCTGCATGTTTTAGATGTTTCCCTCTTCCCACACACCTGATTCAAATGAAAGGTCGTTACCAGGCTTCTGCAGAGCTACATGATGACCCATTCATTTGAATCAGGTGTTTTGGAAGAGGGAAACATCTAAAACATGCAGAACAAGGCGGTACAAGGACCAGGGTTGAAAATCGCTCACCTAGAGTTCTGCTCCGGAGAACAGAGGGAGACCTATATCAGCTGTATTATCTGTGGGGAAGCTCTGGTTGACAGTTGGTGAAGCTGTAGGAGAAGCCGGTGACTTGTGGCGACGCGCGTTTGTGTGGCAGCCTTGCGTTGAGGCCGTGCCCCTGCGCCCCAGGGGGGGGTTACTGTAAGCCCCTATAGAATGCTCCCCTTATCCCTGTGTAATCCCAGGCACAATATAACACTGAAAACCCTGACAGCCACTACGAATACTGCATGAAATCTACGCCTTCGGATAATATGTACCATCGGGACACAGATTTTTTGGGTTCGGATGTTGTGAATGATGAGAATGATCCCGATGTGTATTCATGTGTGTTCTGGGGGTTGGCTGTGTTTAGTACGTTACCATGGCGGCACCGTGCGGTACCCCTAAGAGGACTTGAGTCTTCTACAGGTTTGCTAATTGGTTGTCTGAGCCCTTAAAGGGTGTCTAAAGAATGCTGGAGGAATGTAAGAACCATGAATGAAAGGCCTGTTTGTTGGACGTTCCCCGTTTACGTGTGGGTGGGTTTAACAATATAATGATCTGCATATGTACAGTTGTGCATGTGTGTGTGTCTGTGCATGTGTGTTTGTGTAAATACAGATGGGGGGGTGGGAGACTGTAAACAACTGTTAGCATTGTACCAACACATGCCCCTCAGATCTCATTATCTGAATCGGTACAATGTCTCCCTTGTTAAACGTCCAGAACAGCATCCGGTCGAGGAGGATATTTGTTTTGTTTGAGTTTTTGTTCCGTAATAAAGCTCACCTTGTGTACTTTTTCTCTGTGTTCAGGAAAGCTGCCACACACGACACAGAGATACGACGACTCTACGAAGAGATGGAGCTGCAAATCAAGAACGAGAAGGACCGGATTCTACTCAAGGTAATGTAGATACAGACTATCCATCCTATTGTCATCTTAGTACTAGAATATAAACCACTATACATCTACATAGATATTTTACACAAACCACTCATGATGGATCATAGTCTGGCAAAATAGTTTCCTTAGGCCCTGCTTGTTCCTTCCTCCCTCCACCTAGCCAAGTTGTCTTCCTGTGTAACGTCCCTCACTTCCTGTCCCCCCCCCCCCCCCCCCCTCCATCCAGGACTCTGAGCGTCTGCAGTCACGCAGTCAGGACCTGGAGCACCAACTGTCCAGCAAGGAGAAGGAGCTGGAACATCTGTTCCTCAAACAGAGAAGGGTGAGTGGGCGCTGGCCACAGGACCCTCAGGTAGTCATCGGAACACGCATGGAACACGCATGGAACACGCATGGAACACGCATGGAACACTCATGGATGCCAAATAGGATTAAGGTTTAGGGTGTGGCTCTGACTGAGAGAAGATGGAGAGAAGTGACAGGGAGAGAGAAACAGTCACAAAGTGTTCTATTATTATCCGAAACAATTCCCCTCCGAAGGTTTCCAGAATTGATCCAACTTTATTGATAAAGATGACCTTTGACCCGGCTGATACTGTCTCTCCCCTCCCCCGGCGCGGCCTCCCCAGTTGGAGCGCGAGTGTCGGGATCTGAACAGCGAGCAGCAGGAGAGCCGAACACAGAACGTCAAGCTGAAGACGACCAACCAGGAGCTGTCCAGGGAACTGGATAACACAGCCCAGGAGCTGGCCCTCGCTCAGGAGCAGCTGACCCTCCTGCAAGGCCAGGCGGCCAGGCTGCACCAGGAGAGGGAGATGTAGGAACACACACACACACACACTGACAGACACATACCCTACAGATTGTTCTACTGAACTTCCCAGCTCAGACAGCAAAGACAAAATCTGTCTCTAGTAATTACAGTATATCTTCTGAACGCTTCAGTCACAGTCACTGGTGTGTCCTCTGTCCCCTCAGGGAAATGTACAGAGTCACTGAAGGTCTTCAGAGAGAGAAGCAGAGTCTCATGAAACAGCTAGACCTCTTGAGGTAAAAGACACTCAAACACACGCAGAATATGTACAATTAAACATCTTGTTTTATAACAATAGCCACATTTGACCGTCTTCTTCTTTAAAGAGAGATGAACAAACACTTAAAAGATGAACGAGACAGCTGCTACGGTATTGTGAGTACAGATTGGCACGTTTCAGCACCTGTTGGCGAAGAAGTAGCATTCTGATACCGTGAAATTAATAACATCATGATATGTAATAAAACGCTGATGTAAGTTCTCCAATCCTTCAGAAACCCAGGAACTCCCTCAGGAAGAAGCAGAAACAGAGAGCTGGTCTGGGGGATCTGTTCTCAGAGCACAGCCAGCCGGTTAAAAGGTGGGTCTTTTATCTCTGCTCTGATCTGGAATCAGTTCTGTCAGATGTGGTTGTGATTCTGGACAGACAGGATTCTGTCCTGAGGAGAGGTTGTGGAATGAAACAGTGGCTGAAGGGTGAAACAGAGGATG
Organism: Hypomesus transpacificus; assembly: GCF_021917145.1. Lineage (NCBI taxonomy): Eukaryota > Metazoa > Chordata > Actinopteri > Osmeriformes > Osmeridae > Hypomesus > Hypomesus transpacificus. The sequence goes on from NC_061066.1 coordinate 7,975,170, forward strand.
CTGAAGACAAATCAAATAAACAAACAAAGGAAGTCTTCCAAGGCACTATGAAGTGGATTTGATTTGGAACTGTTTAGTTTGGGGGTGTAATATTTATTTAACTAGTACGCATAATATCTACAGTTGTGCTGTAATACAATAGATAATAGACAGTATGTTATTTACAAACACATTTATAATGCATTGAATGGACAGTATATTCTAAAACTCACTTAAACCTTTTTTTGAGTGCCTTTGATTTGAAAATCTCCACACCTAAATCAACACCAAAAACATTCCTACCCATCGGCCCGTCCTTCTTTGATCAGATATCCTCTGTTTCTCCTCTTCTCCGTCTCTAAGAGCCCTAATGTCGGACGATTCCTATCAGTCCCTGGAGGCGCTGCCCATAGAACACCTTCAAATCGTCTTCCTTCTCTCCTCCTGCTCTAGCGAGGATGACAACACCCCCACACACTACCAGCAGCCACCTCCAGCTAACCAGCTGGGGACCGCTAATGGCTATGTTAGCCTACACCCCGCCCCAGGGCCTGCTGGGAAGACAGAGGTGCAAGGCCTCGGGGCGAGAGAGGTGTTGGGGATGACGGGAGCCACGACGGAGAGCTTGGAGACGGGCAGAGAGAGGGAGGGGGAGACGGAGAGAGAGATGGAGAGGAAGGCGGACATGTTGGACGCCCCCCCAGATGGGTGGCCCCTCCGTCGGGTCATCTCCATCGAGGAGGATCACCTCCCCCACCTACTGCACGGAGGCCCACAGCCTCTCCTCCACCAGCTCAGCGAGGAAGACGAGGAGGATGAAGATGACGATGATGATGATGAGGAGGATCCAGAGATGAGTGATGTCTTAGCCACGGACCCCCCTGTGTCTCAGACCCCCGTCCGGACCTCCAGACTGGCTCTCCCCTTGGCTGGGAGGAGGTCTCGTTTCCTGAGGGTCAGGAAAGCTCCCACCACGGCCCGCGGACAGCCGGTGGGCAAGGAGACCCAGCATGTAAGGTCATCACTTTATAGTAAGATATATACATAAATACAGTATATAGTTCATGTAGTTTACTTTTTTCTCCATCTCTATCTCCATCCCGCCATCTCTCTCTCTCCATCCCTCCATTTCTTTCTCCATATCTCTCTCTCCATCCCTCCATCTCTCTATCTCTTTCTCTCCATCTCTCTCTCTCCATCTCTCTCCCTCTGTCCCTCCTGGTCAGAGGATGGTGGAGGGGATGGTGTCGGTCCCTGAGCGGCTGTTCAAGGTGGTGCTGGTGGGGAACTCCAGCGTGGGGAAGACCTCCCTGCTGCGCTCCTTCTGCGAAGGACGATTCCACCCTGCCACCTCTGCCACAGTCGGTGAGAATATAGCAGCCACCTGTGTGTGTGTGTGTGTGTGATTATTTAGGTTTGAGGGATCACATGGTAGTGTTGCAAAAGAGGTATGGATGTGGCATAGACCTTTTATTATTGTCGCGTGTGTGTCATGATGGCATAATAGGTCATGTTTGGTTTGGGGATATGAAAGCAAGTGTGCAGGGGATAGCAACTAGCTTAACTATTCAATCATTCTTTAAAGATTACGTTGGTGTGTGTGTGTGTTCAGAAGATGGAGGGGGAGCTGAACATCACATGAAAGAGCTTGTGGAGTCACACTGCCCTAGTCTCTGTTCCCCGGCAAACACAGCTTATGTCACGTCAGATCAATCACCCTTTCACCCTAACCCTTTCATCTCAACCCCCAGAGTTGCCTTTCTAAAACTAGCCACTCAACTCTTCTACAAGACATTTAAACACCTCAACGAACATTAACTTATATATCCGAAAGCTTAAACAAGCAGGTTTCTATGAATCTGTGCTCCGTTACAACATGGGTTGATTACAGCTCAGCATGTAATCAGCAGGGGGGAGGGGGGCGAGTGCTACCAAATCTCCCGCCAAGGTTTTTGGAAAAGTTGTCAGCCCTGTAAAAGGGAGTCCTAAGTGAGAACTTGACTGTGTGTGTTAGGTATTGACTACAGTGTGAAGACCCTAACCCTGGACAACACTGTGTGTGTTAGGTATTGACTACAGTGTGAAGACCCTAACCCTGGACAACACCCAGGTGGCCATGCAGCTGTGGGACACCGTGGGCCAGGAGAGGTGAGGAAACACCCCTGATGTTCCACTCCAGGAGAAAACAGCAACATGACATTTCTATCTTTTCTACTTTTAGATAAACTGGCGAATGACTTTTCTAACTTTTCTAATCTTAAACTTGACTCTTCGATAACCCGGTAAAATTACATTTCCGACTTTTCAAATCTCAGATAAACTAGCCAAGAAAAAATAATCCAACTTTTTTTCTTCATTTATTTTTATACCTCTGACTGAAAGCCACATAGCCAAATGATAGCGTCACAACCAAGTCCTGTCCACTTTCCTGACTCCTTGTTGGTGATGTCACAGGTATCGCAGCATCACTAAGCAGTTCTTCCGTAAGGCGGATGGAGTGGTTGTCATGTATGATGTCACAATGGAGGACAGCTTCAAGGCTGTAAGACCCTGGCTTGCCAATGTTCAGGTAAACTTTACATTTAGTCATTTAGCAGACGCTCTTATCCAGAGCGACTTACAGTAAGTACAGGGACATTCCCCCGAGGCAAGTAAGGTGAAGTGCCTTGCCCAAGGACACAACGTCATTTTCGCACGGCCAAGAATCGAACCGGCAACCTTCATTAATGGCCCGATTCTCTAACCGCTCAGCCATCTGACCCCCCTCCTCCATCTGACCCCTAAACTCCTTACGACCTTTCACCTTTTGATACCAGAAGTGAAGTGTTTGGCTGTAAGGATTCCTACCCTCCTTAGTTCAACCTTGACTTGGTTTTAAACCTTGACTTTGTTTTAAACGATGAAAGGCGGCGTAGCTGTGGTTTGGACAGGCAGGGATGAACAAGTTCATACTGATGGCATCGTAAGGCTACAACTCATTCATCAATAAATCAAGAAGGAGGAATCGAATCATCTTTTTCTCATACTACATTTCCCAGGAGGCCGCAGGAGAAGTTCCCATCCTGCTCCTAGGCAACAAGATGGACATGTTGGCGGAGAGGGAGGTGTCTTTCAAAGAAGCCGACATGCTAGCTCAGGTGAGTCGGATCACGTAACAGCAGAGGCGGGAGGCAAATACAAACTGTCTGAGAAAACCCGTGGACAAGGCAGGGAGGGAGGCTGGGAACGACTCATACTGTTCTCAGGATGATCAGGCCGCAGAGACAGAAGACAAACTCAGACTTGTGGATTTAACAGATTAATTTAAAAGGAAATAGGAAGAAAAGAAGGGAGGGTGGCTGATCTGTACGTTGGTTTGTGTCAGGAACGAGTAGATGGATTGTTGTTAATCTGAAGATGTGTGACCTCTGTCCCCTCTGTAGGAATCCAAGGTGCTATTCTTCGAGGTCAGTGCTTACACTGGCTACAACGTCGCCGAATCTCTGACACATCTGGCCAGGTAAGAGTTTACGAATACACTTGACACAGGCTTTTTGTTATTAATAAACTAGGTGATAGTTACGGGTACAGAATCTTAGCATTCTGTGCTGAAAAATAGGTGTTTTCAGTGCAGTGCTTTATGCGATAAAGAGGTGTTTGAGTGCAGTGTTTCATGCGATAAAGAGGTGTTTCAGTGCAGTGTTTCATGCGATAAAGAGGTGTTTCAGTGCAGTGTTTCATGCGATAAAGAGGTGTTTCAGTGCAGTGTTTCATGCGATAAAGAGGTGTTTGAGTGCAGTGTTTCATGCGATAAAGAGGTGTTTCAGTGCAGTGTTTCTGTGGACAGGGTCCTGAAAGATCAGGAGGATAGGGTGAGAGACACGACTGTTCTCCTGAGTGCCCTGCCTGTTAAGAAGAAGGCCTGCTGTAACTGACAACACACACACCCTGAGTGCCCTGCCTGTTAAGAAGGCCTGCTGTAACTGACAACACACACACCCTGAGTGCCCTGCCTGTTGAGAAGAAGGCCTGCTGTAACTGACAACACACACACCCTGAGTGATCGGCCTGTTAAGAAGGCCTGCTGTAACTGACAACACACACACCCTGAGTGATCGGCCTGTTAAGAAGGCCTGCTGTAACTGACAACACACACACCCTGAGTGCCCTGCCTGTTAAGAAGGCCTGCTGTAACTGACAACACGCATGCACACAGACTGGAACTTTGGGAGACCCCCAGACAAACTTGTGTATGCACGGTACACACACACATACGCACGCACACACACACACACGTAGTAAGTGTTTCTTAGTTTAAATTTGTTTGCAAGAAAAGTTTTGTAAAGTTATAACCTACAACAATGATTTAGGATGGATAAGCAAGTTTCAATTAAATCTATGCTTCAATCTTGACTGTAATTGTGACTTGTGTAAAGCTTTGAGTTGTAACTGTGTGAAACTAGAATAGAATACTACTGCCTAATGTTTTTATAAAGTGCCAAAAATTTGACATCATACATGTAGCTCTCAATGTCTATACAATGTATAACTTAGATTGTCACACATGATGTATTATTAATATACGGTATAAATGTGTTTTAGAGAAATGGAAATGTATGAACTGACAGTTTATGAAATGTGATCAAGAAATTTTTGTATATTAAAAAGAAATACAGATTTTGATTTGGTGAACGTGAAATTTAATGTGTAAATAAGAGTGTAATCTTGATCAAATTAATCACCATTATCACAAACATTAGTCATGTTTTTAGGAATTGATCATAATTCAATATCAAATATTTAATTAAATAACTGGTGGTATTTGTCTTTTTATTCAGTTGTTCATCTCTTGCACACCATCCTGCTAAACCACTTTGTTATTCGCATTTCCAACTTACTGTGACTGTGCACATTCTTTCGGGCACTGTAGGTTGGAAACATAATGAATTGCCTCAAGTAGCAGATCAAATCATATTGTGACATCGGAAATCTAGAAAGATTGAAACCCTAAACATGCAAGTATCTTTCAAATACCTTCATAACTTAACAAAATACACAATACAACATAACACTTGAAAACAGTTTTACTTTCCTGTATGGGATACTACCCTTTTCATAGTTCTAATATTGTTTCATTTATGAAAGAATTCCCCAGGGTTCTTCCACTGTGTAAAGTGGAAAATGTCATTGCAAGGACGTTAATGTTGACTTCAATTCAAATTCCTCTGTTACCTGACTCAAAACACTGACAGCGGTTCAAATAATCAAATCAATTTAAAATCAAGTTCTTTTAGGATATTACATTCAGAATTGTGCCAGGAAAAAAAACGTAGCTGTCAAGAAATCGGTGGCAAACGATATAGCTATTGCTCAGGTCGCTGGGTCATTCAGGTCCCAGAAACGTCCAATCAGACACGTCTCACAGCTCTTTCTAACCAATAGGAGGCCTTGTGTGCCGTCCCAGGGCGTGTCCAGAGGGACTGGCTCGCTAGCGCATCTTGTAGTCGTGGGAAATGGCTGCCTCGCACAGCTGCCCTTTAAAGTCCAGCTCAAACGTGAACTCCAGATCACGCTGAAACAGGAGAGGAGAGTTAACTAAGAACTCAGAGAGACTAGAGAGAGAGAGACTGGAGAGAGAGAGAGACTGGAGAGAGAGAGAGACTGGAGAGGAAGAGAGACTGGAGAGACTGGAGAGAGCAACCTGCACTTCTAACACAGTGAATTGGTAACAAGTTCAAATATGTTTTTAGAGAGACCTACCACTTTCTACCGGTCTTCTAAACCAGTGGTTCCCAACCCTGGTCCTCAGGGACCCCCTGTCCTGCATGTTTTAGGTGTTTCCCTGCTCCAACACACCTGATTCAAATGAATGGTCATAAGCAGGCTTCTGCAGAGCTGGATAAAGACCCATTCATTTGAATCATGTGTGTTGGAGCAGGGAAACACCTAAAACATGCAGGACAGGGGGTCCCTGAGGACCGGGGTTGAGGACCAGTCTTCTAAACACACGTCAGTTTCTCAGCAGGTGAGTACTTCCGTCTGTGAACTAGCTCTTGGGAGGCTCACCACGTTGTTGTCGTTTGGCCTCACTGTGATGCTGCCGAAGATCTCCTCTCCCTTCTTCACAGTCAGGTACTCCTCCATGTAAAACACAGTCTGCTTCCAGTGGGTGGTGGGGCCATCAGGAGCTGGGGGAGAGGGGAGGGGAGGGGAGGGGAGGGGAGGGGAGGGGAGGGGAGGGGGGGGGGGAGGGGAGGGGAGAGGAGAGGGGAGGTCAAGAAAATGAGCCAGGAAAGGGGGAGTAAGAAGGGTGGGAGATGTAAGGATGCAAGAGAAGTTGGTAAGAAGGATGAAGAGGTGGACGAGAATGTGGATGGTTAGGGTGAAAAACAGATCATGGAGAAAGGAGAGGAAAATTGAAGAGAGGCTGTTGAAAACACAAACTAAAACCCTTGCTTACTAATAGTTACATAAGCAGAGAGTGGTAGAAAACATGTACATAACGTTACGTAACACAACACATTTAGATGCAAACGAGACAGGGCGTTAACAATCTCGACCAGTGTTCAAAACCACCACCAGGGGGCAGCCAATAACTGTAGTAAGAGAAATAGTCGGGAAATATATATGTGCCAATACTACCATCTATAAGTCACACAGCTACACATCATAGCACAATGTCAGAAACCGAATGAGTTCAACGAGTGAGCTTCAAACGACAGTTTGTTATCAAGTAATCATTCAGCCTGTGGTTTGTGTGTTGTGTGTTGAGATGAGGCCTAACCTGTGGTGAAGCCGGTCTTCTTGTGACACTTGCTGAACTCTATGTTGAAGTACGTGACCATGGCATGGACGTAGTCGTTCCTCTGGATCTGCAGACAGAAGGCCGAGGTGAACGACAGATCCTCCCTCTTCACCGTGTATATGTCCACTTCCTGGGTCAGAGGTCACGAGAGAGGAGACGTTAGGGCCACAGGAAGGGATGACCTTTCACCTTCACATCAGCAGAAAGGGAGGATAGAAAATGCCGGTCTCCGAGACAAGGTTGTTTGGGTGAGACCGTTTTTTTGATAACTGAAGATGCGGCCGTTAAATATAACGGATTTGCTGTTTTCAAAAAGTGATGTATAGTGAAACCTAACACCCTTGGTCTGTCTAGATAAAAGGTGCAGTGCTCTGTATCCGCTTCTAGAACTTCCTTTGTGTTGGATTGTATGGCAATGATGAATCACAGCATCCAGTCATGCTTTCCAACCACGGCTTTGTTTCATTCAAAACATGAGCCGACGACGGTAGATTGTTCTGGTAAAAAAACCTTAGGGCTCCTTCTATCTTTTCTTTTTTCCTCTCCTCTCTTCCAGCCCTTCCCTCCTCCTTTGCTGTCCCCCTCATCTCCTGTCCCCCTCATCTCCTGTCCCCCTCCTCTCCTGTCCCCCTCCTTTCCCTCCCAGTCAGTTTGTCTTCCCTGTCAGGGTTCAGTGGTTCGTGTGAATAGCTCTTCTCTGAGCTGTGTCCCAGGCTGTATAATGTCACACTGAAGCTGATCATTCCTCCTCCTATTCTCATCTCCTGTTAAATAACGTTGATGTGTTTGCTTGTTAATTCACAACAATAATTAACCATTACTAAATCACACCACGCCTAAACCCTTAACCATCATTTGTATGAAGGAAAACAAGGATTGAACGTTAATCCTTTCACCAATCGATTGCTCTTTTCATCCAGCCAGCCCAGATAAGCAGGACCTCTCTCACAGGCTGGGATGTTCTCGTTCTCCCTCCACGATGTTCCTTGACATTGACCAATCCTTGCTGGCGAGGACAGTGGCGTTAAATCCTAATATGTCCCACCCGTGGCCGGTCCCATACACACACCATCAATAATGTGATGGAGCAGGTAGGTCTGCTGAGACCCCTCCCTGGTCTAGACGGGCTAGGATAGGGAGGACTCATCTCTCTAGGGTTCATCACAATCCACTGCGGATATCGCGTAAGTGACATTTCAATTTCAGAAATGTACCTTTTTTTTTTTGTGCATCCCACACATTTCGCCGCGTTTCACACTGCCAGATTACTCTCGGCTGTGATTGGCACTCATGTTACTAACGGTAACCCTCTCTCAAGTGAGAAGTGAGTGAATATTGTACATTGTGTTCCTAAAGTGGTGCTTCACAAACACACACACAAGTAGACATATTGTCTCTCTTCTGTCTCTCCATATCTCTCTCTCCCATTCTAACACTCTCTCTCCCTCGCTACCTCTCTGTCTCTCTACCTCTCTCTCTCTGTCTCTCTCCCCCTCCTCCCTCCCTCTCTCTGTCTCCTCTCTCTGTCTCTCTCTCTGTCTCTCTCCCCCTCCTCTCTCTACCTCTCTCTCCCCCTCCTCTCTCCCTCTCTCCCCCTCCTCTCTCTGTCTCTCTACCTCTCTCTCTCCCCCTCCTCTCTCCCTCTCTCCCTCTCCCTCTCTCCCCCTCCTCTCTCTGTCTCTCTCCCCCTCCTCTCTCCCTCTCTCCCCCTCCTCTCTCTGTCTCTCTCTCCCCCTCCTCTCTCCCTCTCTCCCCCTCCTCTCTCTGTCTCTCTCCCCCTCCTCTCTCCCTCTCTCCCCCTCCTCTCTCTGTCTCTCTCTCCCCCTCCTCTCTCCCTCTCTCCCCCTCCTCTCTCTGTCTCTCTTTCCCCCTCCTCTCTCTCTGTAGGCTACAGTGCTGAGGACTGGAGGAGCGGGTAGGTGGAGACGCCTATACATCCTGTGACCTGCTACCACAGTTCTTAGTCATGTGACCTGCTACCACAGTTCTTAGTCATGTGACCTGCTACCACAGTTCTTAGTCATGTGACCTGCTACCACAGTTCTTAGTCATGTGACCTGCTACCACAGTTCTTAGTCATGTGACCTGCTACCACAGTTCTTAGTCATGTGACCTGCTACCCCCCCCCCCCCCCCGGGAGCGCAAATGGGAGACACGCCCCCCCACCCACCCTAGGCGCCCTCTACTGGTGTTGCGGGACGGTTAATTAATGGAGGCACTTCAGTATTTGGCGCCCCCCTCTTCATGGCACGCTATAGTTCGCCTGCAGCAAACGCCGGCCCTGGTTCTTAGTCATGTGTCCTGCTACCACAGTTCTTAGTCAACCCACTATGATTCAGCCTGCAGGCCTGCACAGCCAGCCTCCGCAAACTCACACTCACCAACATACGCGGACACACACGCATCAGAGACCTATAAGTATGTTCCCTGTTGGTTTCCATGTCATTCTGAATGTTTTGGGCTCCCCACATACAAGAGCGCGTACGCATGTACACACACACACACACTGACCTTTACAAGGCAGGAGTTTGTCACCACCTGCTTGGGGTCCACCATGTCCACCAGAGGCTCTCTGATGGCCACATTACGGATGCAGGTCATGTCAAAGCCATACACGTTCTCCCACCCTGCAGAGGCACAGACACACACACCTGTAAACACACAAGAACGCACAGACACACACACCTGTAAACACACAAGAACACACAGACACACACACCTGTAAACACACAAGAACGCACAGACACACACTACCGCAAACACACAGACAAACTAATACAGATAGTGAGTGCCTGAAGGTCTGGGGGAAGACGCCTTACATTGGAAGTGTGACTCATATCTTTTGAAACTTTGTTTGAGGAGGTAAATTGCGATTCACAGAAGTATAAATAAAGATCTGCTGAAACACACACAAGGTCTCTTGGCAGAAGCACATGAGGAGAACCCCTTCAGCGTCGCTCGGTGTGTCCAGATTCTCTCTCGGGTGTGTCCGGATTCTCTCTCGATGTGTCCAGATTCTCTCTCGATGTGTCCAGATTCTCTCTCGGGTGTGTCCAGATTCTCTCTCGATGTGTCCGGATTCTCTCTCGATGTGTCCAGATTCTCTCTCGGTGAAAGACAGCGGGGGCCTGAAATAGACCGTCTCCTCCTCCAGCATGTCTGGCAACGTTGAACATCCTTCCTCCGTGTGGGTTGCAAACACAGTGGGTAGACCCTACCTTCCTTCTCAATACCCCCCTCTGTGGCAGGGCCGAACCTAGAGGCAGTGTGTATGTGTGTGTGTGTGTGTGTGTGCGAGAGTGAGCAACTAGTGGAGGTGGAATCCAGTGGCAGCTAAAAACAAAACTGTGTGACATGCTGGGGTGTGTGTGCGTGTGTGGTGCGTGTGTGTGTGGGTAAGTGGCTGGGGGTTGTGTGGATGTGGGATGGCTGGGTGGCTGGGTGGGTGGGTGAAAAAAGTAAGAAGAAAGTTCCACTCACAGTGGATTTTGAAGTCCTTGTACTGTCTGTCTTCAATGGCCACTACATACAGAGCAGCTCTGTCAGGAAACATCAGGCCTCCAGGCTTCTGGACAGGCGAAACAAGTCCAATATATACACCCCCCCCCCACACACACACACACACACACACACACACACATACATACATATATATTTCAGGTATTGTCTGTACACCTTGCTAAGTAACATTAGATCATTCAGTACCAACCCTTTGTCCTTGAAATAGCCACAGGTAGAAACCAGATATCAATCTGTCTCTGAAAGATATATATGGGGACTTTTACCAGCATGTGAGACACACACACACACACCTACCAGCCACTTGTCTCTGGCGAAGATGACGGTGTTGAGCATGGACTCGTAGAAAAGACAGTAGCCCATCCATTCGGAGATGATGATGTCCACTTTGTCCACAGGAAGTTCTACTTCCTCCACCTTCCCTTTAAAGATCGTAATGACTAGCACACGGGGCACAGGAAGTCACATGTGAGCAGGAGGAAAACATAGAACACTTCTGGCATTTAACGGTTTTCCAATTTCCACACTCCGCATCTCATACAGAACGCTGGTGGAAAAAAACCCTTCTACCTGATGCCAAATGCCAAAGCTAAACGGTTAAGTAATGCCTACACTGCGGATACTTAATGCCAACTGAATTCACAGATTCACACAATCACGTCGGTTACGCAATCACATGCAGAACTCTGGCACTTGGCTCTGTCAATCAGTGAGGAGGAGACTGGACTGATTGATGGCTGTGTCTGGGGGTGTTAGAATGAGCTGTGACATCCGTGACTGAGGCCAGGGAGGGAGGGAGGGAGTGTGTGACAAAGACGACTAAGGATGAAATCAAATGATTTCTTCAGCTCAAGTCCAATGCAGTCTTGTTTGGACGTAGGAGAAGGCAGCCATGACTGTTTACAGTGTGGATTCTATATAAATTAAACTGTTAGAATCAGTTTGGGACCTCGGAGAAATAGCGGTTCAGATGAACGTCAACAGTGAGGCTTGTTGAAGTTAAAGTGAGTGAGCATGCTAGCAGGGTGCTGGGTCGTAGAATAAACACAAGGCCACTAAATGATAATATTATGGGCTTTTGGGTTCACTAGGTACCATTTCCAAACCAAACACTGTTTCCGGACTTTAAGTCTGAACCGATTCACTGTGTAGCATAATATACCGATACGTGTTTGTGGGTTGTGAACACGTCTTTGCATGTCGTTTCTCTCACCGTTGTGGAGCTGGTTTGATTTGATGATTTTCTCTGAATATTCGGATATGCTTGAACACTCAATCTGTTGGCAGAAGACGCACAGTATACACATAGGTTTGATTAATGCTTAACTCCACATTAGTTGACCTACACACAAAGGACACATGCTACACAATAGCCATATTAGATTACCAAGGGCCTATTTTCTTTCCGATCTATAACTGCTGAACTGTAATCTTCAGAGATGGCAAAAGTACACACATCCTTCACTAAAGTAGAAGTACAGATACTCATGTTTAAAAAGACTAAGATATACTTAAGTAGAAAGTAACCATTACTACTTGTGGGACCTCATATTAACACATTCATACAAAAATACACTACATTCACAAAACATTCACCAGGAATCCTTTTTGACGTTGACAATTTCAAACATCTCCCTCATATATGGTCATGGGTGATCACTGATCGGGAATGTCAGTTGTGAGCACAGGGAAGAGGCTAGCTAGCATGAGTGCAGAGTAGCCAGCAGGAGCAGCTTCTAGCAGCGTCTGATGACTTAGCTCCTTTCTGCAGGCTGCTTAACGAGGGGCTTGTTTAGTCCAAACGACGATCCAGACTCACCCCGTATACGTGCCGGGCACCCGCGTTGGCAGCGAACATGGACAGGATGCCCGTCCCGCTGCCCACGTCCAGCACGATCTTGTCCTTGAACACGTGCTTGTTGTGGTACATGGCGTTCCTATAGGTCAGGGTCCTCACCTCGTCCTTCAGCATCTCCTATGGGAGCAACAAACAACGGGATAAAAAAATAAAATAAAAAATTAAAACGTTTTGAGACTGCGAATGCCCGTCGATGAGGTTCAAAATGCAAATGCGTGGAGTCAGATGGCTGAGCGGTGAGGGAGTCGGGCTACTAATCAGAAGGTTGCTGGATCGATTCCCCACCATGCCAAATGACGTTGTGTCCTTGGGCAAGGCACTGTCCCTGTACTTACTGTAAGTCGCTCTGGATAAGAGCGTCTGCTAAATGACTAAATGTAAATGTAAATGTAAAATCTAAATAGGCTATGATGTTCAAATAAGAGATTTATTGTTTTACCATTATACATTTACTTTGTTCCTTGATCCAATTGATAGAATTGCAGCTATGAGGCTTTGGAAGGATGTAAATAAGAGATAAACAATAATGCAAACCCATGTGATTTACTGTTAAGATGTAGGCTACTGTGTATGTGGGTTTAAAGCAGCATGTCTAACTAAAGAGATGCAGGTGACTAGCTGAATAGTGACCATGAACAGAGACTGGACTCCAGTCCAGCAGCCTGCTCCATACTGGCATGGCCTCTCTAAACAGCGGCAGGTCTGTCTCACCTAGCCTTGTGGGACTCTCTGATTCCCATCTCTCTAAACCCATTTAAACCCAGTCACACTTGTGTCTTTCCTCTTTTGTAACGAGGACACTTCTTTGGTTAGCTCGCTGACAAAAGCCTGACCCACATACTAAATAAAGACATAGGCATAAACTTTATCTAACCAGGTCTGTACCCCCCCCTCCCCTTCCTTTTCATCCCATGCCACAAGCTCACAACTCGGGTACAGTCTTCATGTGCACCCTTAGATGCAGTTCGGATTTTATTTTTGCATAGGGATTGGCATTTTGCATCTATACTAGGCTAGTCCTGAATGGACAAAAAGCGGTATTCTATTCAGAAAGAAATCCCAGAAGAAACACAAATCGGCAGACACAAGAATAGCTCACGGCTGCAGGGCCTTTGGCCCGACTGACCTCATGGATCCCAAAGTGGGCATAGGAGTCAAAGTAATAGTCTCGTGATGTCATTTCCTCTGGGTTTAGCTGCTTGGCCGCCTTTCCCCGGACAGGGTAGGTGGGGAGGGCAGCCATGTGGGGTGTGTGAGGCGGGCAGGACACCGGGTGGGTGGTAGGCACCGGTTTGGGCATCGGAGCAGGCTGGATTGACAGGGAGACGACAGGGGTAGAAACGGGGTGCTGTCGCTGAAATCCAGGAGGGGGACGATAGAGAGAACAGAGAAAGTGTAAGATTGATAGGTGAATCAGCTGGATAGGTTTTAGAGGGAGCAATCTTACAAAGAGAGAGAGAGAGAGAGAGAGAGAGAGAGAGAGAGAGAGAGAGAGAGAGAGAGAGAGAGAGAGAGAGAGAGAGAGAGAGAGAGAGAGAGAGAGAGAGAGAGAGAGAGAGAGAGAGAGAGAGAGAGAGAGAGAGAGAGAGACAGACAGACAGACAGAGAGAGAGAGAGAGAGAGAGAGAGAGAGAGAGAGAGAGAGAGAGAGAGAGAGAGAGAGAGAGAGAGAGAGAGAGAGAGAGAGACAGAAAGACAGACAGACAGAGAGAGAGAGACAGAGAGAGAGAGAGAGAGAGAGAGAGAGAGAGAGAGAGAGAGAGAGAGAGACAGACAGAGAGAGAGAGACAGAGAGAGAGAGACAGAGAGAGAAGGATCATCATACAGTCAAAATTGCAACTAAAAAGTGGCAGTTACACAATGTTCTATTTAAGGCAAGGTGTCTCGTGGTAACCAAACTCCAGATGTGTATGACATTACGTTGCACAAAACACTAAACGTGCATTTCAATTGCATGCCTGCGTGACGGTCATGAGACGGCTTGAATCGTTCGGCTAAGCGTTCAGTGCGTTCCAGAACCAAGGACAGCGTAACTATACTGTAGGGGACTTGGCTGTCCCACAAGATACAAAGGTATAATATCGTCTAGTTTTGTATAAACATTCAATCAATGAAAATGATACACAATTGTTTAGATTGATGAAGGAAACCCCGCTTCGGTCGGTTTGGAAAATATAAATTATTTTCATGTTTTTGGAGACTCACAGGTTAGGCTACTCCTGCATGATACCGATCCACCAGTTCATCAAAATCAACTAGATTAAAACCTAAAACTAAACAAAGATTGAATAACCATCAATCTGAGTTTCAGATGGTGAACACAACGATCAACCTTTATCAGCAATGTCACTCTTACATCATTTATAGGGTAGCCTACCTCCGAGTTGTCTGCATCCGCCATTTTTCTCCGAAAGAGCAAGCAGCGCGAATGCCTTAGTCCCATAAGAGCCAACAAGATTCCTTCAACTTTTAATAGGAAAATTATGCTACAAAAAAACACTAAATAATCACTTCTACGATGAGCTAGAACCAGTTTCAGTTCTTTCAGTTGTCAATGGCATTTAAAATTACAATAGCGGAACACTTTTAATATCAAAGATATTCATTGGTTTTGTATTTTAACTTATTGTTCACCCTAAAATTGTTACATTTATTTTGTGTTACGTTTGTGTTAATTTCAAAAGTCCAGTAATCCATTGTGAAAAAGTTACGCAAGTGGTTTCTTATCGACACTTGACCATCACTTGCGAGGAGTCCAATGTGCTGAGTTGTCCCCAGTCTTTTGCGCACTGCTACATAAGCAGAGCATCCGCTGAAACATAAAAATATCCTTTGTCCATGGTAAATAATTTCACCCTCGCTGCAACAGTTGGTGCAAGCATCTTTCTGCTTTTCCTACTGTTGCTCATTGGTTACTGGTTCTCCGAATTCTAACATTCTTCTGCTGGTTGCAATAACCTCGACTCTGGGTCGCCGGATTTTTGGGGGGATGCCTAAAAAGTTCAACTTGGCTCCCACTTCTCTCACTTGAATGTTTTCGCCTTCACTGGAATTGAACAAGCACAGAATTTCAACCGAGACTAGTCGTGATGAAAACGTTATAAATCTAGACTTCCCACGCGCCAGATGCCTTCTTTCACCTTCCCACCAGATTTTCCCATAGAGGACGGAATATGCTCTCGAGCAATGGCCAACCAATAAGATTCTCCGCTTGACGCTTTCGCAGGATTCCCCACGGAGGCGAATCCTTGAAGCCTACGCCGGTGTCTGTCCTTGTATCAAAGCTCCATTCGTGCTTATAGTCTAATGACAAGATCTTATTGTCGAACGGAACGCCGGCTGGAAGGGACACCAACTAATCGTTTCGGGTAGAATGATATGTAGCTGAGCGTAATTCCTCTCAGAAAAAATAATAGAAATCGATGAAAATGTTGAGTTCACATTTTGTCCCATTTATCTCCACCATGCATCCACATTCGTCCAAAGATTCTCAAAGTCATGAATTGATCCAATCATTTTCTAAATCTGAGCAAGCTTTCTCTCTCTCCCCTACTGAATAAATGCATTCTATCAATTGAAGTAGACGAACATGTCTGAAACGTGCATTTTATTTTCCCCAAAATTATATTTTCAAATGAAATGAACAAAGTCATAAAATATGCATGAGCATTATCAGCTATGCTAAATCAAACACACACACACACACACACACACACACACAGACACACACACACACACACACACACACACACACACACACACACACACACACACACACACACACACACACACACACACACACACACACACACACACAAAGTGCCTGTAAGAACCAACAAATGGAGGGCATAGGTTACCAATCATTTATTGTCAAACACAAATCTTTTAAATGTTCACATCAGACAGCATTTATTTAAAACATTGATGTATATGTTTTTAATTGTATCCCATAAAACAAGAGAGGAATGATTTCTCCTTGTCCACACTTACATTTCCCTGATCTTCTGGTTTGGGCCGAAATAACATTTTTGCTGTGAAAACATCTACAACAATATGGTATCATACTGTACATAATACTTTTGCTAAAGCAAAGAATGTTATGCTATGGAGCTATAAAGAGCTATACATGTATTTGGCTAAAACTTAGTGTGTGTGATAACAGGAGAGATGATCAGAGGGGCAGCGTTTTCACCATTTCTATTCAGATGAGGGGAGAAGAATGGATAGATTTTTTCAGTGAATCTACAGTTCATGAAGGAGTAGATGTGGCATGCAGCCTCAATGTTGTAAAAGGTAACCTGACCCTCTTCATAATCAACAAACACCCCCTTCTTCTCTGGCTTCTCAACAGGAAGTGAGACAGGGAGTTTTGCGAAAGCACAAAAGCCGTTTTCCTGTAGGCATATAGTCCAACATCCAAGATCATGGTCCAAAGTAACTGACTCTTTCCTTTGGATGGTTTCCTTTGCCACTCCTATGCTCCATTCTTTTTTCTTCTTGACCTGGACCTCATAGTAAGATCTCCCTGATGTAAAGCTCTGGTTTGATAATACACAAAGACAACGATCAAACCTTTTTGGGTTATCAGGACAAACTTGTGTTGGGTTTGTCGTTCTGGCTTGCTTACAATTCTCAGATAAGACAACGTAAGCATTGGCCGTTTCAGGGTCAAAAGTCAGGTCCACTGAGCACTTCTGCATAGTTTTCAACTCGGCATCACACAACTTTTTAGTTTCTGTATCCATCTCTTTACTCAGTCTCTCTTTTATTTCAGACAAAGCTCTTCTAAGGGTCCCCACGCACAGATCACTGTGGACGCTGATGTCAGACCAGTCCTTGGTATGTGGAGTGCTGCTCAGGGATGGGAAGCTCTGGAGCAGGTGGAGGTGGTCCTCAGTGTGTGAGAGCTTCTCCAGATCAATACTTCTCTCATTCAGCTCAGTGATTTCCTGTTGCAGATCCTGAATGAGCCTTTCAGCTCGCATCTCGTGTGCTTTCTGCTTTTTCTCAATCAGCGCTGTGAGATCAGCCTGGTTTTTCTTAATGGATCGCACTAGACTAGTGAAGAGGTCAGCGCTGTCCGATATCAATTTCTCAGTTTGTTTCTTACTGAGATCCACTGAGTGTTTGATCTCTTTAACCTTTTGTGATCGCTCATCCACCATCTGCTGCACTCGGGCCATCATCCTTCCAAGTTCGGCCATTTTCTCTCCATACTCTTCTTCAACAGGGACAGTTTTGTGGGTCATGTGATCAGCGTTCAAACAAAGTACACAAATACAAGTCTGATCACTTTTACAGAACATCTCCAACACTTTGTCATGCTTTGTACACATCCGCTCTTCCAAGTTCTCCACAGGGTTGATCAGTTTGTGTTTCTTCAAAGCTGCCACTCTCTGGTGAGGCTCCAGGTGAGTCTCACAGTAGGAGGTCTGACACACCAGGCAGGACTTCAGCGCCTTCAGCTTCGTCCCAGTGCAGACATCACAAGGAACCTCACCCGGCTTGACCGGACGTTGTTCAGAACCTGTGTCCTTCACGTGAAATGACCTCTTGAACTGGGCAGCCATTTCAGAAATAAAGGTGTTGGTGAAGAGGTCCGGTCTCCTATCAAAAGATTTTTTACACACGGGACACTGGCGCAGGTCTTTGCCATCCCAGCACTTTGTAATGCAGGTCATGCAGAAGTTGTGTCCACATGGGATTGTCACAGGTTGACTGAACACATCTAGACAGACAGAGCAACTGGTCCTCAGTCAGAAGACTGCTGGCTGTGGCCATGTCTGCAAACGAATCAAAAGTGAAACTTAATTTTGTACGTGTACTTTCAGCAAATGAAACATTGCCTAATTGTCGTCCTTCATACTAAAGTTTGTGAAACGATGGTATTCCTGCCCAAACATACAGAAATAATGACCATTACAGACCAATTAAAAATATTATATAGACATTGAAACGGGGTTAACTTTTCGATTCAAGTTAACGTATGGTGCACACATACCTGAAGTTACAACTAAAATAGCTGTTTAGTCTTTGGTATCGAATTGATTAATATGATGAAGGAATCTGAAGTGGTTGACAGATTTTAGTAGAGCAGCTGAAAGTCTACTCCTGTCCACAACCGTCTTCTTTTTATTTTGATTTAATGGACCACAATCGTCTAGCGGCTTCGTCCTTACGTTTCACTTCCGCACAGTGACGTTGCAGTAGGAAATGTTCTCCCCAATAAACTACGTTCTGTCATACACAACCTTAACCGTCTGAAAACTTGTCTGTTAACTTTTCAATTCAAGTTAACGTATTGTAGTGACGGGGGATGTTAGTTCAAGTTCAATTCTTTTATTTGTCAGGTACACAGAACAACACAAGGTTAGACTGGGCACTGAAATTCTTAACACAAGACAACGCAAGCACCTGGCATAACATAACATATAAGTACACGGAACAAATTTACATCTATGCTGAGCTTAATAAGTGAAATTCCTAAATATACAGATAGCAATAAATAAACGACTATACTAACCCTAACACTAAAAGTTAGGGAGAGCAGAGTCATTGGCTGCGCTGATAATTAGTTAAGTGACTGCACCTGTGTAAGGCGGGTGTCGGGAGGAGTATTGTGTATGGAGTTAGATTAGTTTCATAATTCAAACAAACAAACGCAACACGATCCAAACAAACGTAACACGATTCATACAAACATAACACGATTCAAACCAACAAACGTAACACGATTCAAACAAATGTAACACGATTCACAAATGTATTTCGTGATTCACAAGTGTAACGCGATTCACAAATAAACGACACATTCGTTTGCAACCTGGCAAACACAAGTTACAAATCCCTGCATTTGTTGGTGTGAATCCCTGCATTCGTTCGTGTGGATTTTTGGAACTTTCCTGACGCGCTTAGATTCACAAATGCATTTTTTCTAAAAGATATCCTCTGCAGCCTATCAGATCGTCTCTTCCAATTGTAGCCAATCACATTACAGTAACGTGTCTATGTGGACTTCAACAACCTTCCATAATGACGGACATCGTCTCCTTCAGATCACGAGCAATGTCGTCTGGTAGCATGTAGGTGAAATATTGCTTGTTAATCTTATTAAACCGATGATAATTTTTTCACCTGATACGTGTACCCTATGGAGTTAGATTAGTTTCATAATTCAAACGTGTACCCTATGGAGTTAGATTAGTTTCATAATTCAAACGTTTGTAGGCTAAACGTATCAGGTGAAAAAACGGCATGATATAATCTGTATCCCCTCTGTAACTCGTATGGTAGACCAGGTGAACAAAGCGGTTAATTGAAAAGCCATATTCCGTGCTAAATAACTATTTAGCTGGTCGGCTCCATGACTCCGGGTAAGTGGGCTCGTGACACAGCTCACCAAAAGAACGATGGGGAACCAACTTGTCTAGCAGATTAAGACATGTTCGTAGGTACCAAGCTAACGTGTTGTGACTGTGTATGTGATAGAAGCGTGAGTGACAGATACAGAGGGAAAGCAGGGTAAGGAAATGCATCTGAACGAATACGCTGCGTGTTTTAGATGGCCTTAAAAACATGTTTATAACGAAAAACAATATGTGACGGCTGGTGTTTATTCTGGGGCGCACCGCCACTAATTAGTCTGTATGGGAAACACTGAAGAGCTAGGGGCCTACTGTCTTCATTTGTCTCTCAGTTTTATGCCTCAATACTGAAAAGACGTGTTGTGTGTTGCACTGTGGACGTGGGTTGTGCCCAGAACAGCTTCCCAATATAGCAAATAAATGTGTGTTGAATTCGGACATCTAAAGTCTCACCTAGTTCTTCCTATGACCTAGTCGTGGTCATTAAAATAAGTTAAAGGATAGGCTACAGGTGTTGCCTGTAGTTATAAGCTTAGGCATCTACCTAGAATCACATCCAAGGACAGCCTTCCTTTTAGCCTCTGGTGAAAACCAGACATGATGGACACTAACTCTCTCAGTAATGTGGTTTGAGGTAACTGATTGTTCCTGTAGCAGGGGACCACTCCACAGACCCATTCATGCAGCAGTCCATCAGTACCTAATGGTTCCTGTGGCCTTATTGGGTTACAGAGATGGGTTTGGAGAAGCAAGCACTGAGCCAATGTAACGGGTGTGCAACAGTTCTTGTGTTAATATATAGAAGTGCACATCCGTTAACGGCGTAATCGTCTGCGTTGTGTTCTGGGGGGGTGTGAATGTTGGATGAATGGAAGGATGGGAGACTGGACCACAAAGGAGGCTGGCTTTCTCTCATTTATTCGCTTCTGTATGAGCCAAAGAAACCAACGTGTCAATAGTATAAACGGTCGTAGTCGGGACCAACATTCCCTCCTCCGCTCAGACAGTAAAAAGCCTTCTGCCGACGTATAAAATAATATGAAAATAAATAGAATAACATACTAGATGCACTTCACTGCATATACACAAACATAACCAGCATCGATAATATAAAGAACATAAAACATTCATACCTGTATGAGCCAAAGAAACCAACGTGTCAATAGTATAAACGGTCGTAGTCGGGACCAACATTCCCTCCTAGCAAACAAATAAAGAGGAAACACTGTAATACCCGGACGCACATGTACACAACAAAAACTCTCAAAAAGTGCATTTACTAAGTGCTAGCTAACAAAACAGCGCTGTAACATGTTCACACACTTAATTCACAACACACTTAGTTACACATTAAACATTTTCATTGTACACAAAACGACCTATATGCTAAAATATGACGAGAAACACAACAACATACCTCCGCTCAGACAGTAAAAAGCCTTCTGAGCTTTGGCGCCACACACACGTCACAAAACACGGACTTCTCTTAAAGCTACAGTACAGGTACAAAAACACATCAACAAAGGAACAGGTTACCAAATGTACCTAAACATATACTGGTACATTTAAATCAGCATTGGTGACATTTCAACACAACTAAAAAACGCTGTTTCACCCTGGTTACATACACCCCTCCTGAAATTCACCAACATCCTGATTTAAGGATGTCTTCACAGGCGTACAAAAAGTCTAGCACTGACACAACCTGGCACAAATGAACAATGGACCTTGTCCACATAGTCAACTTGAAAGCTACCTTAACACAAGGTTCAGGAAAGAAAGAGGTTGATCAAATCTCTAGATTCCCCTTAGTTTGATGTGACGCCTCGTACGTCACACAGCATTTGGCCCAAAATACATAGTCCATAGACATTTGCAGGTTTATAAAACCTCATAGTTGGCTCCTTTTGAAAATGTATCACATAAGCACTTTCAACACTTAGTCACGCCCAACTTTTAAAACAGCTGGGAACGGCCGTCCATAAAAAACTTGGACCTTTCAAACAATGGTTTCTGAACCATAGATTCTATCAATCTGTTCACTGATTTCACCAATCTTCCAGCACGTGTTCTGACAATGCCATCATCCTCAGCGTGTGCATGAGAGTCAGTGCAACCTGAGGTGTCAGCATGCTGGGCTGGCCTTGTGTCTCTGTGTGGAGCGACTGAGATGGATGGACAGTCATTGATAACAGCAGCAGGACAGAGTGCTGGACTAGGCTGAGCATGCTCTTCTGCAACAGCCAACTCGGACTCAGGTGAGTCGTCAAGTGATGAGATTGAGAGCTCCTCTTCATCTCTGGAATCTGACACGTCCTGGGCATGTTCACCCTGAGTCAATTCTCCAGACACTGAAGCCATTTCATCATCATCAGAGACGCGATCTTCCTTATCAGACTCCTCTTCAGCCCACGACTGATCAGTTGCATCAGCAGACTCGGCTTGGTCCAATCCAGAGAGAGGCAAGAAGTTCACTTCCAGTAAGAGATTCCTGTGCACAACTCTTGTGTGTCCCACGGCATCCTGTATTTTGTAGACATGGATACTTGGATTCACTCCAACCACTGTGTACACTCCATCTTCCCATTTGTCGGCTAACTTCCTCTTTCCTCGTCCCCCTTTATTTGACACCAACACACGATCTCCCACTGACAGGAAGGTGCCCTTGGCTCGTTTGTTGTATTGTCGGGTCTGGTGCTGCTGCTCAGAGGAAGTATGTTTCTGAGCGATCTCCATAGCACTTTTCAAGCAAGAAAGCAGGGATTTTGCATATGTGTCGTAGTCAGCAACTTCAGGGTCGTCCAGAACCCGCCTGAACATGACGTCCACCGGCAGCCTAGGGACACGCCCAAACATGAGGAAGAATGGAGCGTAACCCGTCGTCTCGTGGACGGTGGCGTTGTATGCGAACGTGAGGGTCTGGACTTGTTGTGGCCATTGCTGTTTTTCTTTTAGGGGAAGGGCTCGGAGCATGTTGCCCAAGGTGCGGTTGAATCGCTCGGTACCCCCATTGCCCATCGGATGGTAAGCTGTCGTGTGGGATTTTGCAACACCAGCCAAACGGAGGAGCTCCGCAATCAGGTTGCTCTCGAAATTGGCGCCCTGGTCGGAATGTATCCTCGCCGGGAAACCATAAACACAGAACACATTATCCCAAAGCTTCCTTGCGACCTGCTTTGCCGTTTGATCGGCACAAGGGAAGGCATGAGCGAGTTTGGTGTAGTGGTCGGTGACCACCAAAACATCAACGGACCGCTGCTTGCTGTCTTCGGCAGTCCAGAAATCCATGCACACTAACTCCATTGGAGCTGAGCTCTTGATGCTCTCCAGAGGAGCGCGAGCAGCTGGTTCCGGTGACTTCCCAAACACACATCTCTGACAGCATTTTACATGTGCCCTCACATCCTTTTCCATATCAGGCCAATAGAAACGCTGTCTTGCAAGCGAAAGAGTACGATCCTGGCCCTGATGACCTGCCAGATCATGGATGCCGGACAGTGCTTTGTCCTTTAGACTCTGAGGCAACACATATTGGGATCGTCGCTGCTTGGAAACTGGATCTCTTGAGACCCGATACAGAACTCCATCATGGACTTCCAGCCTTTCCCATTGCTTCAACAATCTGAGGACCTTCGAGTCAGCACCATGCCTTTCTCGCCTAGACGGTCGTCTCCTGGCAGAAACAAAGGGCAACACCCTGGAGATAACTGGATCTTGCTCTTGAGCCAGCTGTAGCTCCTGGGCAGAGAACATGGGCAGTGCATCTTGACCACTTGAGCGTTGTTGGACTTTTTGTGTCAAGAAGAGTGCCCTGGACTCTGCCGTGTCATTCCAGGCACAGTGGGCCTGACAGAGAGCTCTGATCTCGGCTGTGTCGTACCCCGTCCTGGGTAGTGGATGGTTTTCCAGTCTGAGGGTTTGAGACTGGCAGCTGAGCCTGAAAACATCCTGCACAGAATCCCCTTCCACCTCATCGGCTTCCTGAGTCAGAGTGGAATATGGCTCCTTGAGCAGCCTCTGGCCAATGGTTCTCGCAAAGGGATCGCGACTCAAGACATCTGCCACCACATTTTTCTTCCCAGGTAAGTGTTTGAGATCAAAGGTGTACGACGCCAGCTTAGACACCCAGCGGATCTCACATGCGTCTAGCTTCGGCTTTGTTAGAAGGTAAGTGGATTATTATCAGTCCAAATGGTGAAGCTATGACCCTTCAGCCAGTGACTAAACTTTTCACACACACTCCACTTCAGGGCCATGAACTCCAGCCTGTGAGCTGGATATTTCCGCTGTGATGCGCTGAGGGTCTTGCTCGCAAAAGCAATCGGTCTGGCCTTGGATTCTCCTCGGGGCACTTGGGAGAGTACCGCACCAAGTCCATCCAAAGACGCATCTGTTGACAAGATAAATGGTTCATCGAAGTCCGGATGAGCCAGCATGACGCAGTCCAACAGCCTGGCCTTCATGTGCTCAAAAGCGCTCACACATTCCTCTGTCCAATCCGCAGCAGTGAGTTTACGGTAGGCCGATTGGGGCTTTCTACCCTTAGCTGACTTCCCTCGCCTCTTCTGACCAGCTGTAAGTGCGAACAGCGGCTTTGCAGTGGAAGACAGGTTGGGGATAAAGTGTTGATAGTAGAACACCATGCCGAGGAATGATCTGAGTCTTCGAACAGAAGGCGTGCATCCATCTGTATCCATGAGGTCTTGTACCTGCATGCTGTTGATTACTTCCACCTTGGCTGGATCGACGGACACACCCCCACCGTTGATGATGTGGCCAAGGAACCGGACTTGCTTCTGCAGAAG
The DNA here is from genome assembly GCF_021917145.1 of Hypomesus transpacificus. NCBI lineage: Eukaryota > Metazoa > Chordata > Actinopteri > Osmeriformes > Osmeridae > Hypomesus > Hypomesus transpacificus. The sequence goes on from NC_061066.1 coordinate 7,999,479, forward strand.
GTGGCACTTTTTAGGAGCCAGTTTCAGGTTGTTCGCCCGCAACCTCTGAAACACCGCTTCGAGTCTGGACAGAGCCTCTTCCTCCGTTGGGGCAAAGACAAGAAGGTCATCAAGATAACACAGAAGCTTTGTGAAGTTCATGTCCCCAAAGATACCAGTCATCACCCTCATGAAGGAAGCAGGGCTATTACACAGACCTTGTGGCATGCGGTTGTATTCATGCAGCCCGAGAGGAGTCGTGAAAGCTGTGTACTTCTTGTCGTCTTCATGCATCGGAATGTTGAAGAAGCCAGAGGTGAGGTCCATCGTGCTAAAGAAGCAGTTGCCACCAAGGGCAGCGAGACAGTCTGACTGGTGAGGCAGGGGATGTGCATCCTTTATGGTTCTGACATTCAACCACCTGAAGTCATTGCAAACCCGCAACCCACCATCCTTTTTCCACACCATCACCAAAGGAGACGCATATTCGCTTGTGGACTTTCTGATGATTCCCTTTTCCTCCATATCAGTGAGAGCCTGCCTCAACTTCTGATAGTGGGCTGGAGGGACTCTCCTGTATGGTAGGCGAAACGGGCGATCGTCAGTGAGACGGATGCGGTGTGCGTAACCCTTGACCTCACCGCAGTCAAGCGAGTGCTTGGAGAAGATGTCTTGATAGTCAGTTATCAGTTGCTTGAGCTGGGACCTACAAGCTTCGCTAACCTGACATGAGGCTACATCGACGTCGCTTAGACCCAACTCTGACAGACTTTTGCTGGACTGGGATGAAAGACTAGCACCGGAAGAAGCATCATGCTGTCGTTTCTCAGTGTCAGGTTGCTCTTTCTCCGAAGCTGCCTGTGAGCCCTGGAAAACATCAAGATCCTCGACTGCCAAGCACGGGAACACATCAGCCAACTTGCAATTCCTCTTCAGTGTAATCGCTTTGTCAGATGGGTTCACAACAGTCATTGGCACCCATCTATCACCCCAGAGAGGTGTGACAAGACGACCCACTAGGACACCTCGTGGCATGGCTTTTGAGTTGGTCTGCTCCACGACAACAGTGCTGCCAGGTGACATAGGCGACTTAGCAGGGAGTCTGCCCCAAACCAAGTGTTCATGCTTGGGTAGGAGGGTCACAGCCTGGGTGAGCTTAACCGTTCCTATCTTTTCAGGGACTGCGCTCCCCTTCCAGCGCTCGACATTTGTGAACATGGACAAGAAGTGACCGATCTCGGGGTCAGATTGATGGTCATGAAAAGATGCAAGATCCCAGTACTCGTCACCACCTTTCAGGACATGAGTGACATATTTGATGATATTCGAGCCCAATATGAGATCATCCTGCTGGCCAGACACAACCAAAGTGGATACAATACATGGAACACCATACAGCTGCATCTCCAAGTCATAAAAGCCCTCAGGCTGGGTCTTCAGACCACCACAACCAATCAAGACAATGTTCTCTTCGGGGTACCGCTTCTCTGGCAAAACATCAGCACATCTGAGCTTCTCTACTGCTTCCTCACTGATGCTACATACCATAGAGCCAGAGTCCCACATGCCTTTAAGCTGCACACTGTGGTTGACGAGGACTGGAGCATAAAACAGCTCTCCGAAAGCTTTGATTCTCTGGGTAGCTTGAATGGCTATTTTTGTACCCTTAGGTGCATTGGCACAGCTCTCTTCATATAACTGAGCTAGGTCACAGGTTTCAGAAGGGGTTCCATTTACGTAACCCACACCGGGCCCCTCAAGGTGTGGGTTTAACAGTTTAACTGCTGAGACTGGCCACCAGCGCTATCATCAGGCTGAGAGCGGCGCTGGTTAGGCTGCTGGTTGTGGTTACCAGCACGGCCATTGTGCTGAAAGCGGTGCTGGTTCGTCCGTTGAGGACAGTCCCTCTTCCAGTGACCGGGACACAAGCACTGTAAACACAGGTTCTCGTGATTACAGTGTGACAAAGTGGAATGATTAGGAGCCCCACAGACCCTGCACACTCTCTGGGAAGAGCGTGGCATGGCAGCTTGGGTGCCGGGGTTGGAAGGCACTTGGGTATGCACTGTGACCAGCCGGTCCAACAGGTTTACCAAACTCTTCATGCAATCATTGTCGACACCAGCAGTGGTCAAAGGGGCTGGAGGCTGTCTCGGTGGAGCAGCAGTGTTCAAGAGAGGTGCCTCTTCAAGTATAGGTACGTGGCACGAATTAGCTCTGTGCTCTACAACACTAGGCTTTAGTGGTCTTGCAGCTGCAGATCTTGATTTCTTATCCTGCATGTGCTCATCGAGCCTATCTTGAATTTCACAGGCCGACCATTTGTCAGCAGACTCGAACTTGAAAACACTGTAGAGAGACTGGTCTGGGCAGTGTTTGATAAACATCATGCTGACCTCATGGCCCGGGTCATCAATGCTACGACCCTGCCTTTTCAAGCACTCGTCAGCTACATCCACCGTTTTATTTAGCCTAACCCAATACTCCATAGCATCTTCACCTGGTGTGGGCAGCGTGTTATAGAAATCTGACAGGGGCATGCTTGAGTATGATAGTTCACTGAAATGTTGTTTCAGAGTATCAAAAATCACATGTGGATTTGTAGCGTGATCGATAGATGTGTTACGCAGCTTTACTCTCACCACATCTCCTGCTTTGCCCATAAGCTTTGCCAGGATCTCTTGGGATTGCTCGTGAACTGGGATGGCACGTCTCTTTAAATACAGGGTCATGAGATTTTCCCACTCGTGAACTGTAAATTTATCTGAGCCATCACCCCTGAATAAGGGAGGCTCCTTTGCGGCTGATTGCAGCACTACACTGACATTAGGCAGTGTTGTCTCTGTTGGCAGAGGAATACTTGTGCTGTTTGTGCTCCTATCAGCCTGTAGCTGAGCTGTAATGGACTCACCCAGCTTTTCAGCTAACTGTGTAATGAGCGAACCTAAGTCTGGGTTCTGATTGAAGTGGCTCGGCATGGCACGGTCTACATACCGAGTTGAGGTCAACTGGGGGGTGCCCAACGCCGTGACTCCAGGCCCTGGTGTTCTGGTTTCTGAGGGCTGATTCAAAAATCCCCTCCCCACACCAAACTGGCACTCAAAAGAAACGCGCTCAGCACCACTACCCAGTGAGTATGTTCTGCCCTCTGCCATATTAAATGCCACCTTATCAACACAATGGAAGAAAAAAAACTGTTCAATGAAATCACAATGGATAAATTGGGAGCACGAAATGACAGTACTAAAAGAGCATATCAATTGGCAAACATATATACAGCATCAAATCAGTACTTTACATTTCACAATTGACGAACGTGCTGTAACTGCCCTTTTTTTTTTTTTTTTTTTAGCACTCAATCAGTTCACTGAGATGGTACAAAAGGTCCACAATGTGCAAACACCTACTTCGTTCAGCATCGACACATGTGGATAGGCCTATATAAAAAAATAAATTGTCCATTCAAAATAAAATAAAACCCTGAGCACTCTCCACGGAAATACCTCAGTACCACAAAGGGCCAGTGGCAGCAGCTTCCTCGGCGAACGAGGTGATGTCGTCCTTTAAACCAATCCTTGAAAGGTCACGGCACCAATGTAACGGGTGTGCAACAGTTCTTGTGTTAATATATAGAAGTGCACATCCGTTAACGGCGTAATCGTCTGCGTTGTGTTCTGGGGGGGTGTGAATGTTGGATGAATGGAAGGATGGGAGACTGGACCACAAAGGAGGCTGGCTTTCTCTCATTTATTCGCTTCTGTATGAGCCAAAGAAACCAACGTGTCAATAGTATAAACGGTCGTAGTCGGGACCAACATTCCCTCCTCCGCTCAGACAGTAAAAAGCCTTCTGCCGACGTATAAAATAATATGAAAATAAATAGAATAACATACTAGATGCACTTCACTGCATATACACAAACATAACCAGCATCGATAATATAAAGAACATAAAACATTCATACCTGTATGAGCCAAAGAAACCAACGTGTCAATAGTATAAACGGTCGTAGTCGGGACCAACATTCCCTCCTAGCAAACAAATAAAGAGGAAACACTGTAATACCCGGACGCACATGTACACAACAAAAACTCTCAAAAAGTGCATTTACTAAGTGCTAGCTAACAAAACAGCGCTGTAACATGTTCACACACTTAATTCACAACACACTTAGTTACACATTAAACATTTTCATTGTACACAAAACGACCTATATGCTAAAATATGACGAGAAACACAACAACATACCTCCGCTCAGACAGTAAAAAGCCTTCTGAGCTTTGGCGCCACACACACGTCACAAAACACGGACTTCTCTTAAAGCTACAGTACAGGTACAAAAACACATCAACAAAGGAACAGGTTACCAAATGTACCTAAACATATACTGGTACATTTAAATCAGCATTGGTGACATTTCAACACAACTAAAAAACGCTGTTTCACCCTGGTTACACCAACATACCGTCTGTGTTTTTGTTTTTGCAACTGAAAGGTGAATATGAATACAAACGGAGTAAATGACACAGCATTTTCTAGTTTGGGGTCAGATGGCTGAGCGGTTAGGGAGTCGGGCTAAGAAGGTTGTTGGTTCGATTCCCAGCAGTGCAAAATGACGTTGTGTCCTTGGGCAAGGCACTTCACCCTACTTGCCTCTGGGAGAATGTTCCTGTACTTACTGTAAGTCTCTCTGGATAAGAGCGTCTGCTAAATGACAATGTAAATGCAGTTAGTAGTCAGTCAGCTATTCATAGTAGCCCGTTAAAGATTAAAGGGCTCGCAATTGTCGTAGGTTTCCAAGCCGTGCAAACTATGCCTTTTTTAGAAAGTCATTTATGGTTAGAATAAGGTGCATATTTAGGATTTTGCTGCTTTCTCTTAACAAAAGAAAAGATATATATATATATTTTTTTTTTTTTTTGATTGGCGCAAAACCACGCCAAGAGTTAATCGACTTGGGTGGTTCTAAATTCGGTACGGGAAGTGACCTATGAACCCAAACAAGAGTCCATTCTCTACGCCTCCCACTCACACGATTGCATTTTCTCTGCGCATTATACATGCATTGCGTAGCCCACCTACATTTCACTCGCTCAGCAGTCTGTCAATAAATGACTTTTTAAAAACTATTGTCATCTCTGAACTGTCAAATAGCCTGGGGAGTCAAACGTTTGCCACTCAGTCAACAAATTACTTTGCATAATAAAGAGCAATTTGATGATACAACTGCCTGCATTGTCATTGACCACTTGGTGAGAATATACAATGTCTAGGCCTACATGATATTTTTCATTTCCCAGAATTCAAAATCTGTTTCCAGTCAGATCCCAAGTAAGTCCTGCCATAGGCCTAATTAAGTTTATTTGTCAAAATGTTACTAATTTACAATGTGTCTTATTTAAATACAGCCATAATTGCAGGTTTTTATACTAATATTAATATATATATTACTAACTTGTAATTTGCATTTTGAGAAGTTATGTGATCAATCTGTTAGCTACACACTGATACTGACACTGATACCTAAACGCTGCAGTGAATTCAATGGGGGCGGGAAGCCTCGCGCAGTTTCATTTCCTTTTCACCCCACAGTGACCCTCCATCCTAGACTGGAGACAAGGAGCAACAAGCTTGATTGAATCAGCCCGTGCTACTACCGTAACTGGACTATTTATCCGTTTATTTGCAAACGCAAACGGTGGACTGGTAAGTAAGAACGTAATGTTCACTTTTTTAACTACACATTTCTGTTAGCAACACGAGTTCGATAACTTTATAGCCTACAGGCTTTTGTCCAATGAGTTTATAACACCAACGCAGGTGTTTATTTTTCTTTTGGTCGGCCTTCGAGTGTACCTAGAATGTGTTGGAGGCGAATAATAATTAAAGATGTCGAATTATTGTGAAGTGCACAGTGGGGTTCTATAGCGAGTCTTCTGCGGTCAAAGTCCTTTAGTTCGACCGTGTAGAAGTCCGCGAGAAAGAGCCTGTAAACGATATTCCTGCTTGCTGCACCGGAGGGAGAGATTTGACGCTGTCGACATCCCCAGTGCTGCTCATTTCCATCTCATTTCGGTGTAGGCTACGTTTTGTTGGTAAGAAATCAATTTAGCCGACCCAGCAGCGCATGCGGTCGGAATCGTCGAACTGCATCACGACCAGAAGTGTCCTTATACAAGTCAGATCAAAAACATGTTACAGCAGAACAGGTTTATTATGCCTAAAATGTGTTGTTCGTTCCCAATATGCAAGCGACAAGAGCTGCATTCGGATGTTCTCCCCAACATTGTTTCATATTAGTTTTATTTAAGAAATAATTATATGGATTAGGTTGTTTTGACATAACCATAAATTATGGCCTCTACACCGAAAGAAAAAACAATAGGCTACAGTAGGCTACGTGGAACTTTCGAGTCTTGAGACTTGGAAATGGTGGTATCTTCTCTTGCTGGCTCAGGCTGGGGTAGCAGGAGAAAACAGGAAGGTTACAGATCCTCTTGCCCTGAAACTACCCCGAGATCAGCCCACATGCTACAGTGACCCAACATAAGGCTTCATTTTGACATCTCCAATAACTTAAAAAAAATATTTTATTATACTTTTATATTGCTGAAGTCCTGTCTCTATTTAACAGCAAGCACGTGTTGTGTCATGGTGGGAAGTGTTCATAGTCTGTTGGTTAGGATGGACATCCTAATCTATAATTACCAGCTGCTTAGAACGTCTCACGGGACGTCATTGTTGCTCCTAGCTTCAACACAAACAAACAGAAGCCTCTTTAGGCATCCACTAGCATCTCTGCCTGCCTAGTGATTGGCCGATTGATCTGATGTGGGCATGCGGCACAGGAAGTGCTCTGCATCAACAAGGATTTTGTTTACAGTGGCACAAGTGTGCACTTGATTAATGATTTATGAACAGTATTTATAGATGACCCACCGCAATCTATAATGGATTTCTGTTTGTGGATGCGCATAGTAAGAAGAATACCTAATCATCCTAAACGTTTTTTTAATGCATTGGAGTCAAGTCCTTCAGGGTTTGGCAGCTAATCTGCAGGACTGACTGCCTCCTGTAGACGGGTGCTTAGACTGGTTTGTTGTACTGTCCAGTTACAGAAAGCTGAGAGAGTGAGATACATGGCCTTATTTAAAAATCGACTAGAAGCTCAGCTGGAACGCGGTTGTCAAGTCGGATGTGTCAATCTAAGGCCTTCAGTGTGTCTGTCAGTCAGGAGATGGTGAAACGTGTGTGTTGTGTAGCCTGATGTCTTGCAACAAAAAATAATGATTTTTGGCGCCGGCGGTAAGCTATTGTTTTGACACTTGACACCTTTGCACAAAGTGTGCAGTAAGTGTGAGGGGAATCAGCCTCGCTAGGCTGACACAACGACACAGCTGCTTATCAGAGTGTGAAAGAGGGACCATCGTTTTCAACTGAGAGTTCCTCTGTTTGCTCTCGTCTCTGTCTGTCTGGGCCTTGTCATTATCTTCTCTCCAAACAAACCTTTACGACCATCCACACCCTTGTTGAGGTTTGTTGAAACAGTTCCTCGCTTTCGAAACTGTCTGTTTTTTGGTTAGTCATTCACAAATGTCAGTTAACTTCTGGAAGAACTCTTGTAAGCCCTCAAGCGACCTGCCCGAATGCGTTGTTAGCTGGTAACAGGATTCAATTTTTTTATGTTATGCAAACATTTTTTAAACCATCCAACCATTGTCCATTTTGGTTCTGTTTCCTGTCTTCCCAGAGTTTGGACCAGGGAGATGTCTGCCTCGTACAAAGATAACCAGGAGGACTGGATGACAGTCTGCTTCAAGTACCTCCTATTTGTCTTCAACTTCCTGTTTTGGGTGAGTACCAGCTAGGGGTGTGACACAGCGTGCCTGAAGCGCAGGTGCCCTTTGATATCTGTGGCATCCATCCTAATAATTACTGTCTGTCGTTGCGGTCTATTCTCTCCTATCAGCATAGCGATTCATCCCAAACAGAAGAGAGAGGGAAAGGAGGGAGGAGATTTAGTGAGGCAGAGAGATTGTAAAAAATGGACTTGGCTCAGATTAAATGTATTATTTAGGTCCTGCCTTTGTGGCAGTGAGGTACTCTGTATGAAGCCTCCTCTCAGGCAGGCTTGTTGGTTCAATATTTAATTTGACAGTTAGTTTGAAACACTGTGGATACTGAGCCCTCAGGCCTGAAAACTCTTCAGTCTACTGGGCACAGAGGCGGGACTGAGAAAGGCTCTGGAGAGCTTAAAGAGTGAACAGTGGGTGGAAAATAGGAATACAGAAATAGTCGGGAAAGACGATAGCCAGAAGATCGCTGCGTTTATCTCACTATGAAGAGTTTGAAGATATTTGGACCTTTTGCTGTGCCCTTCATCCTCTGGCCCTTTGTTGTTGGTTTAGAAACCCTGGAAGAACCCTTACCCCCTCTCCATACAGATTAAATGCCCTGATAATGATTAAAGATGTTCCTCAAATCGTTAACCATTGTTTTTCCTAGCTTGATTGAAGCACAGATCGACCCAAATAGAATCCCTGCTAAAACTCTTAAGTATATTTTAAGGATCAAATCTAATGGGGCTGTTGAGCTCTCGACTGGTGCCCGTCTCCTGGCAGTGTGACCAAGGCCAGCCGGCTGGAACACTCAGTTGTTGTGTTGTTACAGGGGAAGGAAAAGGGATGGGACGATAACTGGCAGAAACTCTCTCAGGCATTTCCTGCACGTTCACCCTTGACAGTGATGGGAAAAACAGCGTAAGAACCCACCAGGACAATGCAACATCCAGGGGTGTGTCCGGGATTGGTTGCAGAGATTAATCATCGCGGTCTAGACAACACTTTGATCCCCGGCTCTCGTTGTGTCATATTTCTCTATTTGTCTCTCCCTCCCCCGCTCTCGGCATTGTATTCTCTTTGTCTCCCTTTTATTTTTGTTTGACCTTCCCTTTTATATTCTCTCTTCCCTTTCCCCGACCCTCTGTCTCTTTCTCTCTCTTTCTGTCAATCTCCACCTTCTCACTCCCTGTCCTTGCTGTTGTCTTGTTTGCCCTCTCATCTCCTCTACCCTCCAAACCACACATCTCTCCCTCCCTTCCCTCCCCTACAGGTGGGGGGTGTGGCGGTGCTGGGCGTGGGCGTGTGGACCCTGATAGAGAAGAGTGACTACCTGAGTCTGCTGGCCTCCAGCACCTTCGCTGTGTCGGCCTACATCCTCATCCTGGCCGGGGTCCTGGTCATGGTCACAGGCTTCCTGGGCTGCTGTGCTGTCATCAGGGAGCAGAGGAGCTGCCTGGCCACGGTGAGAGAGCCCTTCCTGGGCAGGGGGACTACTCTAGCTCCCTGGTTTCAGAAGGCCCCTGGGTCTTACGTTTTGGGGTTTAGGTGTGTTTGTGAAAAAAGAAAATGGAACATCTGCAGTCTTAGCCTAGCTTTCAACAGAATTAAACAAGATCGAGAACTTTCAATGACCTGGAAGCGTATAGTCTTAATATAACAGAACGACTTAGTTTGTTCCACCTCAATCACACTCGCACACCTTTATCCACAAGACGCGTGTCTAATTTAAACCCTACCTCTGGCTCCTCCCTTCATAACCCTCGCTCCACACCCCCTGACTCATAACCTCAATGAAGCCGGTCTCATGGACGGCCTCTCCTCTGCCAGATCTGTCTCTGCTGCAGTGTGTTCCTCAGCCTCTGGGGAGGCCGTGCACAGTACCTCTGGCTAACTGCTGTTAACTGACAAATGGTCTGACAAGGCCCTTACTGTCCTCATTCTTTTAAAGAGACAGAGGAGAGGAGAGTGCAGGCGGGAGGGGGGGGCAATGGCAGGACTATTTATAGAGCGGCCATCTAGGTGATAAATGAAGGGGAGGGAGGGAGGGGTGGGGGAGGGAGGGATGGGGTAAGGGGGGCATGGGGAAAGAAAGGTTGGGGGAGGTTGGGAGGAAAGGGTAGAGGATGTGGTTGGAATAAATTCAGGACAAAATGTGTTCTGTTAAAATTATGCATCAGGGAGTTGATCGGATATACTGTTGGAGTTGATAAGGGTATGGAGATGAAGTGTGTTTGTGGTTACTCTACTGTGTATTTACATGTAGAGTTTGAGCTTCAACAGACCAGTACAGCAAGGTCTAATGGACACCGAACCAAAGGGTGTGAATAGTTTGAGATGGTGGGCGTTTGAGCCCTGCCAACTGGATGCATGTCTGGATAAGTCTCAGTAACTGGTGTAGCGTTTAATGTTGCTTCTAATGATTGCTCCCCTTGCTGTTGTGCGACAGCAGTCTTCAGCATCATTTGTTTTCCACCAGCGCAGCCTGGCTACATGTGAGGAGGCTGTCAGTGAGCAGCTGTCCCTCTGTCATGTCCCTCTGTCATGGCCCTCATTCATGTCCCTCTGCAATGTCCCTCTGCAATGTCCCTCTGCAATGTCCCTCTGTGAAGCATCGCTGTCAAACACTTCCTGTCCAGTCTCTCACTAATTAGCCACTCTGTGTGTGTGTGTTTGTGTTTAGTGTGTGTTTTGAAATGTGTGTGAGTGCAGAATGTTTGTTCTGTGTGTGTGTGTGTGTGTGTGTAAGGTTGTAGGTCTTGATCTGACGAGCTTGCCAAGCGCTAGTCTGTCAGTGTTGTGCTGCGTGGGCGAGCAGCGCTTGTTAGCTCTGCTGTTTTCAGAATATCCCCCTGCCTTTTTTGATGCATGTTTTTTTAAAACAAAACGCTTGTAGGAGAGAAAAAATGACTTCAGTGGCTTTTTTCCTTTTGCTTTGATAGTGGATGTTGATGAGGCCTGTGCAGTAATTTACTAATGAGGCAGCTAAGGCACTCCCTCAGATGATGGGTTATTTTGAGTCTGTCTCTTATAGAATACTAATAATGTTTGCCGTGTCATGCTCGCTGATTGACCTGTGTCGACCACACAGTCATTTATCATAAAGGATGCCATTTAATAAAGAATTACATTTATGTTCTATGTTACTTAACAGATCTAATTTACGTCGATGTAATCGTGAGCGAGTTCGTTGGCTGTGTGATACTGGATTGCTTCGACACAATAACCCCTGAATGTGGAGTAATCTTTGATCATCTCCATATCAAAGCTGTTATGAATTCATGAATATTGCTGTGATTGTAGAGCTGCTGCTGTGAGGACAGAACATACTGTCTGAATGACCTTTCACCTTCTGCGTCCCTGTCATTCTGTTCCCAGGGAAACGGAGATGAGTTCCGTGTCAAACTCCTGATGCGTTTGACAGTCGACACCTTAAAAGGGCCATCGACTATCAAGCCCTCTTTCTCCATCCTTTCTCTCTCTCCATCTGTTCATCTCTTCATCATTCTCTCCGTTTGAAGTCATCCTCCTCTGAAAAACGCGTCTTGTGTCTGTCAGCGACTCTTAGGCCGTCTCGCTTTTCCTCTTCTGTCTCCCAGTAATGGATGCGAAACAATGTGAGAGGAAGAAACATTGAAATCAGGATGTCACAATAAAACTGGCATTTTCCGAAAAGGGCGATGATGCGTGGTCGTGATGTTCTGAAGGGTGACCGTTGGAAAGAAAGGTTCTATTGATCTGTTTCCTGTGTTCTGTATGTTGATACTACAGTTATTTACCATTTCACTTTCTCCCCCCTCCCTTCCTCCTCGCTCGCTCGCTCTCTCTGCCTCTCTCGCTCTCTCTGCCTCTCTCTCTCTCTGCCTCTCTCTCTCTCTGCCTCTCTCTCTCTCTCTGCAGTACTTCTCCTGCCTGCTGCTGATCTTCCTGATTGAGTTGGTGGCTGGAGTCCTGGCCTATGTGTACTACCAGCGGGTGAGTCACAGCTGTATCCCTCCCTCTCTCTCTTCTCCCCCTCCCCCCCTCTCCGCGTTATATTCTCTTTGTCTCCCTTTTATTTTAGTTTGACCTTCCCTTTTATATTCTCTCTTTTCCCTCTCCCCTCCCCGACCCTATGTCTTTCTCTCTCTCTCTCTTTCTGTCAATCTCCACCTTCTCACTCCCTGTCCTTGGTGTTGTCTTGTTTGCCCTCTCATCTCCTCCACCCTCCAAACTCAATTTTTCAATTCAATTTAGCTTTATTAGCACGACAGTCATTACAACCGTATTGCCAAAGCAAGAGGCACAACAACAGACAACCATACATCAACAACACCATTCAAAAACAACATAAGGAACGACAGTCAGTATTTTCCGGAACATGTGGTAACAGCAAAGTGTCAAGAACAGAAAACGACAAATCAAAACAAAAACAACCCAAGTAAATAGCTACATTTAGATGGACAACACATATTAAAGCAATATAGTGCGAGTGGGGTTGTTGAGGAATATACCACGGGTGGTGTTCGGCCGTAGCCACCGAGGCTGAGTGGCGTAGGCAACAACAGAACAACTCGAAAAAACCCAATTGTTTTATATTACACATTTTACACCATTCTCTCTCCACATCTCATCTGTGTTCCCCCTGTGTTCTGCTATTCCGTCCTCTTCTCCAGTCATCTGCTTGTCCTGTCTCTTGGATCCACACTGTCACACACCCTTTCTTCTCTTCCCTGTCCTACATACCTCCCCTCCACACCCTGTGAAACCTCCTCTCCTCTCAGAAGCCTGGCTTCTGCAGAGCTGGATAACGACCCATTCATTTGAATCAGGTGTGTTGGAGCAGGGAAACATCTAAAACATGCAGGACAGGGGGTCCCTGAGGACCAGGGTTGGGAACCACTGTTCTAGTTGGTGTATCTGGGTGACTCAGCTCTCGAGACACCACCCCACACCCCCTCACACACACCCCCCCCCACACACCCCCCCACACACACCCCCACACACCCCCCACACCCCCCACACACCCCCCCCACACCCCCCCACACACTTCACTCTCCAGGGATCCTCAGTTGAGTCCTTCTTATCTCCGATACGTCTGCCTGTCACTCTACTTCCAGTCAAAAGAAAGAAAAGCGTAGCAATATCCTCTGTCTACCGCCCTCATTCATCTTGATGGATATAGAGTGGAGCTGCAGATTAGATCCATTTAAAGATAAGAACATACACACACACACACAGGCCTTCAGTGACACAATCACCCCTGATTTCATATATCATCTGTTCTCGCTCTTTACAGCCACAGACACACACACCACACACACGGACACACACATCCTCTCACGTCGCCCCTCTCTCCCTCCCAGCTCAGCGAGGAGCTGAAGCTGAATCTGAACCAGACCATGACGGAGAACTACGCTCAGCCTGGGAAGGACTCCATCACTCTGGCCGTGGACAGGCTACAGCAGGACGTAAGGACTACACTTCCCACAATCCCTCAGAAGTCACAATGGTTTAATCATTAAACTTTAATGCCTTCACATAGACCCTCATAACCATCTCTACACTGTAGCACACATCACTGTCCTACTATGCGAACCACCAACATTATATTTGTTACAGGAAAGACTGTGTTGTTTCAACAAGTGATTCAGATTTTGGTCTGTCCTGTAGTTCAAGTGCTGTGGCAGCAACAACTCTTATGATTGGCTGCACAGCGTGTACGTGACCTCACAGGAGAAGGAAGGCAGGCTGGTTCCTGACAGCTGCTGTAAGACCATCACTCCTCTATGTGGAAGGAGAGACCACCCATCCAACATCTACAAGGTGGAGGTGTGTACGATGGATGGATGGATAAATATCTGATATCTACAAGGTGGAGGTGTGTACGATGGATGGATGGGTAGATAAACATCCAACATCTACAAAGTGGAGGTGTGTACGATGGATGGATAAATATCTGATATCTACAAGGTGGAGGTGTGTACGATGGATGGATGGGTAGATAAACATCCAACATCTACAAAGTGGAGGTGTGTACGATGGATGGATAAACATCTGATATCTACAAGGTGGAGGAATGTACGATGGATAGATACATATCTGATATCTACAAGGTGGAGATGTGATGTATGCATGACATTTAGTCATTTAGCAGACGCTCTTATCCAGAGCGACTTACAGTAAGTACAGGGACATTCCCCCCGAGGCAAGTAGGGTGAAGTGCCTTGCCCAGGGACACAACGTCATTTGGCACGGCCGGGAATTGATCCGGCAACCTTCTGATAACTAGCCCGATTCCCTGATCGCTCAGCCACCTGACTTCCTATGTAGGGATAGATGCTTGGAGAGATCAACAAGTGTCCTTTATGAAGATAAAAGGATGCTATATCGATGTTCTCTACCATTGAGCTGCAGTGGCTGAAGAGAAACATCTCTACTAAGATGGAACAGGATATTAATGTTTAAGACCTTTCTGGTCATTGCTAATGGATCCTAACTCATCCGAACCCATCGGATCACAGTGTGGAGTTGCTTTTAGAGCCATCTGCCTTTTCCACAGCAGAGGAAGTGTCTTAATGAAATATATCACAGACCAGAGACGTTTGATATTATTTCAACCACGAGCAGTCTTTAATGTAATCTTTAATGTATCGTGTTTCATCTGGGTCTGTACCGCTGAGTAAACCTCTCCCTTTCCTTTGTGTTTTTGTAAAACTCAAACAAGATTGGCGCGTAAGTAGGATGAGAAGTGAGACAGCGTTGGGTTTGCCAGGCTGACTTGATACTTGGCTCCAACAGTGTACGCTCTCCGGGGAAATGAAGAAAAGGTTTTGAGGTGTCGCTGCTTTTTATCTCTGACACCCAGAACTGGGGAAGACGTAGTCTCTTTCAGACGTCTCCAGTTCACCCACTCGCCACTCCTCAGCCCGTTTAGAGGGGGGAAACTAAAGTGAACCTCTCCTCGATAAAACTCTTCCAGCCCACGATTTAAGGACGGTGCTCAAATATGTACTCGTCAGAAGTTGTCTCATCTCACTCCCCCACTCTCAAAGTTTTGCCTCACCTGTCTGAAACGTCTGAAAGGTTTTTGTTCCTGTTGTTGAGTGAGGTGGAACATCTGCAGGTTAATGTGTCACTACCTCCTGCTGTGTGGAAACGCCCCACGCTAGACTAGAGGTGAAAGGTGCTCTGTTCACCTGGACTAGAATCTCACATGAGTAGCAAAAGCCAAGTAGGAATCAACTGGAGGAATGCACTTCAACACAAAGGAAACTAGGAGGTTACTGAGTTTCTCTCTCTCTCTCTTTCTATCCCTCTCTCCCTCTCTTTGTCTGTCTCTGTTCCCCTCTCTCCCTCCCTCTCTCCCTGCCTCTCTCCTTCTCTCCATACTCTGGCATTAGAAACTGCCCCCTGAGAGCCTGAACCTAATGGAACACACACTTTTCTCCCCTGAAGCGCTGAAAGCCCTTTATTATGTTGAAGCTGATTTGCCGCAGTGTCGCGTCTCTCCTTTCATACACACACACACACACACACACTGCATGTCAAGCTGACCTGCTGTCATTTTGATATGGTTTATATCTGATAGCTTCAAAATAGGGATTGTATGTGTTTTGTGGAAGTGGACTCCTGACCTTTGTCCTACAGGGGGGCTGTATCACCAAGCTGGAGCAGTTCCTGACGGATCACCTGCTGATCATCGGCGCGGTGGGCATCGGCGTAGCCTGTCTGCAGGTAGGCCCTCCTCCACATCCACACACCTGGACAGGCACGGGCTGGGGCTCACCAAGGTTTCTAGTTTGAACGATGGCTGCTGCTCTGTCCTTCATACGGCTGAATGAAGCCTGGGATCAGCGAGAGACAGGGAGAGAGCTTGTGTAAGCGCAGCGAGACTGGCCTTTCCATTTCCCAAAATGCACCCATTCAGTCCTGACACGGGTCAGAGCAGAACGCCACGAATGCACTCCTGTCTGTCCGTTCCTGTCTCTGGGCTGTTATCTGATTCCACTCAGGTCTGTTATTAAATTTACCTTCAGTCCAGAGCTCTTAAGCCATGATTCCTGGGCCCCATTGAAGATGTCTGGAAACGTTTACTTTCTCCCTCCCATCGAGCAAGGCTCTGCCCCTGTCCTTTCTTTCTCTCTTTCTGTCTCTACCTTATCTGTCCTTCCCTCTCTCTTGATCTCCCTCTCTCTCCCTCCTCAAAAGGTTTGTAATAATTCAGGAAATGGGACGGTTGCACTCCAGCTAGCATCGACCTGTTCCGTGAAGCAAGGTCTCACGTAAACCTCCCGAGCCGTATCGATCCCTGTGGCCCATCCCCAGCTCAGCTGTCTGACAGAGCTCAGCTGGGTGAAGGTTGCTCCCTCTGTCAGAGCTCAGCTGGGTGAAGGTTGCTCCCTCTGACAGGAGCCATGCTGCTGTTCATGGATGGTTTGTGGAGGGTCAGAAATATCACAGCCTTCCTAAAGATGTGGGAGTTACAGCCACACCTGGTGACAGGAAGACGGCCTTCCACACTTCCTTTGAAAACTCCCTACTGGGGATTTTGTGGGGTCGCATACAATGTAGCCCCCACTGAAACAATCATTTTAATGTTAGTTCCGACCTTTGTGTTCCACCAGTATTCCCAGAGCCCAGCTGCTTCAACCAATGAAATTCCACTTGCAAGTCAGTCATTTGATCGTGTCACCCTGGTAACTGTTGACATGGGGATGTCGGACTAAAACATTTCATTAACAGGAAACCACTCCCTTAGAAATCCTTTGTTTGTGACTTAACGTTCCTCTGCATGCATTATTACACACACAAAATAACCAAATACACAATGAGGTCTGTTAAGAGAGCTTATTTGATCGAACTGATTTAGTTCCCATGTGTGTTAAGGTTGTCTTGACTGATGGCCTGTTTATATCATCTTAGATGCTCAAGAGGCTTCCTGCTCTGGGGTTTCACTTTAATGTATGTCACTTCCTGTCAGTTATTAATGTCCGTTCGTCTTGTATTCCTCTCGTCGTAACTTTTGAATCAAATTGTGTGGTTTTTTTTTCTGTTTCTTTGTTGTCCTTCAGTTTTTCCTCCCTCTCCTGTGTGCCACACTAACTGTCCTTTGGTGTGTGTGCCTGTGTGTGCGCCTGCCTGTGTGTGTGTGTGCGCCTGCCTGTGTGTGTGTGTGTGCCTGTGTGTGTGCCTGTGTGTGCGCCTGCCTGTGTGTGTGTGTGTGTGCGCCTGCCTGTGTGTGTGTGTGCGCCTGTGTGTGTGCCTGTGTGTGCGCCTGCCTGTGTGTGTGTGTGTGCCTGTGTGCCTGCCTGTGTGTGTGTGTGCCTGTGTGCCTGCCTGTGTGTGTGTGTGTGTGTGCCTGTGTGTGTGCCTGTGTGTGCGCCTGCCTGTGTGTGTGTGTGTGTGTGTGGTACTACACTCCTGCAGCTGGCTGGGGCAGTGTTGACGGGCTGCTTTATCTATCTGCTCTATAAAGAAGAGGAAGACTTCTCAGCCGTGTGATTGGCTAGCCTCTGTTTGGTCCCTGCTCAACCGGGACAGGACAAGGTCGGAGTGCATTGTGGGAACTGTCGTTCTTTATTGCCTGTCTGCATGCTCAGACCCCCTGCGACTGTGCTTTGCGTTGTGGTGTTGTGCGTGTGTTGGCATGTGTTCTCTCTGTGGTAAGCACTGCCTGTCTCTCACACAGGGCCACCCCATCGCTGCAGTGAGCTGTGCAGTAACTTGCTTGTGTCCATACTCAATGCTGTATGACTGTCTGGCTCAATAGGCTTTGATAACAGTATTCACTTTGTCTTTGATGGGAAAGTCAGAGAAATAATGAGTAGAGCAAACTGGATTCAGTCGTAGCAGAGGAAGCTGTGATGGGTCACTTTCAGTACCAATAGGGCTTCTCTCATTGGCCAGAGTTTGTTATTTCCTTCTGCCTTGCTCCTTGGTAGCTTTGTAGACTAGCTTAGATTTGTTGTGCGCGATAGCCAGGAAATGACAAAAGGCACGCAATGACAAGAAATAATATTGATCACGCCCCCAAATAAGGTTTATAACTAAAGTAACAAGCCTGGCCTGAATGTATAAAGTAGAGATGTGATATGTCGGCCTCTTATCCAAACAAACCGTCCCCCCCCCCCCTCCTTGACCCAGTTTCACTTCTCAAAGCCCACAAAGTATTGATTGGAATTTAAATGATAGAAACTTTTTTTAAGCGAGCTGAGTCACCAAAAGAGTAAGATTCAGTCTTTGTTAGCGCTTTGATTCATGGACACAATTCTCCCTCTCTTGACAACCTGTTCCTCTGTAATCAGTTATCTGAATTATTGAGCAACACTCTCGTTGAATGGCACGTCGTTTTGGGGGGAAATCATTTTCTACCGATTACATTTGGATATAAACGAATGACCGTTCAGTTGACTGTCCCTCTGCAGGGTGTGGTTGCTGGCAGGGTGTCTGTGTCAGTTGACAGTTGAGGATTGAGTTTGTCCTTGACTCCTCCAATGTCCTCTCCTCTCCTCAGCTGCCTCCTGGACTTCAACAGAATTCCAGACAGTATTATGAGGAGGACATGGACTGTATTTGTATCTAGGTGACAGATTTGGTAGAAGTCATGCGGCCACTTGAGTCCACTAGTTTACCTCAGTTATGAAGCCTGAGGAGTGAAGTCCAGTTTCAGGTTGAAGAGGTGTGGCTGTTATGAAACTTAGTTGAGTACACAAACTCTGACACTGGGCTATCGTCCTGCTTTCAAACGTGTCATTCGCATGAAGCCTTCCCTCCTCAAATGTAACAAACAAATCCTCTTCTGCTCTTTTTATTCCCTGTACCACTGCAGCATAATCCAGTATTTCATCCTAATCTTTCCTGCAGCCTAATCATATGATCTCATTTATGGATTACTGGATTAGCCTTTTGAGGTTGTTGGAACTTCCTCAGAGGGAAAATGGCTAAACGAGGATTTGTGAGGAGATTATCTTTCCAACAGGGGCCACAGAGGGAGTGGTAGCATTCAGTGTTTGCCTCGTTCTTTACCCCTGCACACGCATGCTCACTGTCACACACACGCAGCCAAACAGGCGCATGCTCACATGCAAGCATGCAGTTAAGTCACACACAAACACATACACACACAACCCATCACTGCTGCTACGGCGACCGCATGTCACCGTGTCTCCCATAGTAACCAAACACTACTACCCCATCATCCCACCAACTCCTCCCCCTTCTCAGCAATCAGGCTTCCTCTTTGCTGTCATGGAGATTGCCCTTTCTCTTACACTTACAACCCTGTGTGTGTGTGTCATAGATCTGTGGGATGGTGTTTACCTGCTGCCTGCACAGAAGGATCAGGATGGACCCTTACTGAACCCCCGGTCTGACGGAGCCCCTTGCCTGCTGCACTCCCATAGTAGTCGTGAACTTTGACCCTGTGACCTTATTGGCCTTGGCTGACCAAACACCCCCTGTGTGACCCTGCCATAGAGTAAATCCAAACACGATCACGTTGTGGAGTGGAGCTTTTATCATTATAGAATTCTCTGCTACTGAATATACATTGACTCCCACTGTCCTCCCTGGCAGCAGTGAGTTATATCCAAGCAATGTGGAGACGCATGCTTTTCTCTGAACTGGAAACCGTCCTGCTGTGAATCAAGGGCGTCTTTTAATGGAGCATCAATCTGGCTCATGGTAATGTGCGGTAGTGGACTGGTCTATAGCGTGTAACGACTGCTGCTTGTGAATGCTGGGTGGTTCTTTACAGTACCGTGTGAATACCACAGAGTGCCTCGACAGGTTATACTGAATAGAAGTACGTCTCTTTGATTGTATTTCATTGTAATGTCAAATCCACAAAGGGAGCTTTTTCGTAATACAATATTTGAATTATATTGCTGGAATTTGTATTAACTAGTCAACATCAAACTTGAAATGGGGAACAATGTTCTTTGATGAAAATATATAACAGAAGATATATTTGACCAGACTATAGCTAGTGAGAATGTAACTTTACTGGATTATTAATAAAGCACTGACATTTTATTTTTACATTTTAACTGACACATTTTGCATCTTGACTATCTTATAACTGTCAGTTAGAGATGTAAGTGTACAGTAAGACCATCAACAGTCTTGGAGTTACCTTGGAAGACCAAATACCATTAACATTTTCCCATCCACATTCGTTCTCCAGAACCTTTGGAACATTCCAGAATTGTTGGGGTGTACAACTTAACCCTCCAAATATGTCCTGTGAGATGAAACATTCCCAACATTGTAGATCATGCAGCAAATACTGAACATTTGGTTATTTTAAATAGGTTAGATTTTTTGGCCTTCCATCTGAGAGAGGTCAGGTCTGCTGTCTGACTACACTAACACTCCATCTAGTGGTCATCCAGGGTTTCACACCTGTGAGGTTCCTAACATGATGCTGGTGTAAACTCCAAATCTAAATACTAAGTTGTCCTTTCTTACCTGACCTCAAGAAGCAAATGTACCTTACAGATGTTATTAGTTAGCTGATGCTTTAATGAGTATTCCTCTTAACCCTGCAAGACCTGGTTTAAAATTACAACATCACTTTTAGCTCTCCAAAAAACACATTTGCTAATTATTATTCTTTTGACTAAATTTACATAGCCGATGGGACCTATTGTCTTGCCTTGCAATGCCATTGGATAAATGTGGTCTTTCTAAAAAAGATATTAGCAATTAAAGAGCTAAAAGTGACGTAATTTTACACCCAGTGGTCTTACAGGGACTTGCCGTGTGTTTGATTTACAGAGACTAGGGGGGTCACTGTCGTTTCGATGCTACCATCCTCATTAACTACATATGGAATTTCCTCTTGCTTGATAACAGCTCTTACATGAATATCCATTACCATCAATATGCAATCGTTTCGTGTGTATGCATACTACTGTACATGCCGCAGTGATGATCTCATAGAAGTGTTATTTTTGATGACCTCTTGCCCGAATGCAGATGCCTTATTAATGAACAGGGTTATGAGTAAACAGATGTTGGAAATTCATACTTTTTAAGAATGTTTGTCTAACATCCTGGAATAGCACGTGCTTCTGACTGATCTCTTAAATATATTCATTGATGTGAAACTACATTTGTCTTAATTTTGTATGGGCTAAATAAATATGACTATATTACAGTTTTGTCTGTCTAAAATGTATTTGAATGGTGTAGCCATTAGACTGAACTCTGTCAATAACGGAACACACTGTCCTACTCCATACCACACCACACATACCTGAGACTGGTCCTATTTTATCACACATCAAGAATGCACTGTGTGATTGACCTTCTCCATGTAACCATGGTTGTTTGACTCCATTAGACATCAGTTATAGTAAATGTCAATCGACAGGATGTGGCAGAGTCTGTTCCTCCACTCCTTTAACCCCATCGAGCCTTTCCAGTCCACCTGTGTGTGTTTGTGTGTTGATGTTCCTCACGTGCCTCAGCAGGATGATGTAACACTTTGGGGCGAAGATGCAGACCAGGAGTCCCTAACAGGAGGCCAGG
Organism: Hypomesus transpacificus; assembly: GCF_021917145.1. Lineage (NCBI taxonomy): Eukaryota > Metazoa > Chordata > Actinopteri > Osmeriformes > Osmeridae > Hypomesus > Hypomesus transpacificus. The sequence continues at coordinate 8,020,811 of NC_061066.1, forward strand.
ATGGCTCACGTGTGTGTGTGTGTCAGATTGCTGAGCGGTGAGGGAGTCGGGCTAGTAATCACAAGGTTGCCGGATCGATTCCCCGCAGTGCCAAATGACGTTGTGTCCTTGGGCAAGGCACTTCACCCTACTTGCCTCAGGGGGAATGTCCCTGTAGTTACTGTAAGTCGCTCTGGATAAGAGCGTCTGCTAAATGATAAATAAAGCATCTGCTAAATGTAATGTGTGTGTGTCACATGATGACCACAGCCAGCTGCTCTTCTTCACAGCCACCTACCCAGGGGACAGGGGGAGGGGTCAGGGAACGAGGGCAGTCCATCATCCCGCTGTTTCATCCGTCTCAGGAAGTGGGCGATGAGGAGAGGAAGTCAGCAATTTAGAGATCTCCCCTCAAACGGGGTGCGGGAGGGGGCCTGTATGTCAGGACCTCTGTCTTCATCAGCCCCACCTCATTACACACACCCCAACACACACACACCCTACACATACTCCAACACACACACCCACATACCCCAACACACACACCCTACACATACCCCAACACCCCCACACATACTCTGGAAAATTCCTTGGCACAAATGCACATACGTACACCCACACACTCTCAACACACACACACACACACAGCATGTTGTGAACACATCCTACCCCATGCTGAGAGAGACACATGGGGAGGAATTAGAAACAGCTGGAGACACAGCAGTCCCATGTGTAGAGAGGCCCCAGCGCATCACACACACACACACACACTCCCTCCCCATATCTCACACTATGACAGTGGGGGTAGAGGTTTCACAGAGACAGACGTCACCTTGGAACACATGTTGGGATCTCCATGTGCTCTCAGCTGTACCCTACACACACACACACAGCATGCAGTCTCACTCACTCATATATTTAATTCAGTATGACCGTATTACTGCTCTGAATATCTCGTGAGACTGGCTTTGGTACCGTACACAGTGTATGTAGTTAAGCATGTGACAGCACTTCTATAGTCAGGGAGAACACACCTGCACTCAGTGTGTGAGGAGGCTGGAGGCGCTCACGATACGATGAGAAGCTTTGACGTACAGTGAAGGACTGGAAGCGTTGACGTACAGTGAAGGACTGGAAGCGTTGACGTACAGTGAAGGACTGGAAGTGTTGTTTAAGATGATACATGTGTGTGCAGATGTAGATTCTGTCATGAGCTTGAAGCCACACGTCTGAAAATGTATTTGGACTGAATCAGGTTGAAACCAGCCTGGGTCTCAAGATGTTGGAATATATTAGGGCTTTGTAGAACTGTGTAGTTAAACCTGTCTGTCACAAAAGCTGAAGAACAAATGCATGTCTTTTTTGAAGTAGAGGTTTCGAGGAAGGTTTCCTATTTCCACAGTAAAAAACCCCACATCTCTCCAGCCCCAGGATCTGGACCCGGACTGCGACTACAGAACCTCCTCATGCCATCGCCCTAAAACCAGCGCCCCTCAACCTGCTGGGAGGAATGATTCAGCTACGGCCCTAAATGTGTTTGACAGATTTCTCTCCCAGATCAACGGGGATGGTGCGGTAGACAACTGAAGCTCTGGTCATCAGTATGTCAGCCTCAGCCCCGTGGGCAAACATCAATCCAGAATAACATCAGTGTAGTCGTGTGACCGTGTGGACGACCAGAAAACAATAAGACGCCAGATGTCCTGTTCAGAGACAGAGCTCACGTCAACCTGCAAGAGCTGGTCCTGGATCAGATTATGCTTGAATGTTTAGATTAGGAGGGGAAGGGGGAAATCTGATCTGAGATCATTGGATATAGTCGGTGTTGACATCTTGAACTAAACTATGAGGAAAAGGGAAACGTGAAGTTGACACGGCAAAGGCTTGAAATCAAACTAACATTACATAAATGTTTCATTATGTCTTGGAAAAACTGTATAGACTGCTAATATAAAATGCTGACGTGGTATTGGCAAATCGAATCGACATTGGTCACTCAATGTCACGCAGTCTAAAACAGTTTAACCTCTGTTGAGAAAACTCACCTGGTGCAACAGTGTCACCCTGTGATCACCAGATTTCTTGTAGCTTATCACATTACTGCATGAAAACTATCTGACCCTTCTTGCAGTCTAAGCTGGTTGGTTTCACCTGGCGCCTCCAAGCGCTCTGAGGACGACCAAGGACGTGTGACTTCCAGCGATGGTGTGTCAGTGTTCCAGATCTGCGTGGGCTGGTTCAGGGGAGACTGAACGAGATGGAAACGAGTCCAAAGTGTTCCAACACGCACATCCGACCGAGCTCTGTGTTAATGATGATGGTGACGAGGAGGAGGATGACGGATTGTAAACAGCAGGCGGTCTGAAGGTTGCCCCGCCTCGGCCATGATGGATCTGAGCTTCCTGTTTCAGTCCTGGATGATGTGAAGGGAAATGGGGGTGAACTAATAAATACAAAGAAGAAAAGTTGGACCTCATGGGGTTGAAAAATGGACTTCCAAGATGGATCGCAGCCTGTCCTGGCTGCGATTTAGCTAAGAGTCAAAGTTCACGTGCTGAAAATAGGTTGCCTGATGTGCTATTGTCAAACTGTTACCTTACTTTGTTTCTGCTTGGTCCTGAAGAAATACACACCTGCCAATAGCGTGAAGCCGCTTAATCTGAGTGTAGGTTTCAGAGAGAGATGGCTACAATATACTCTCTGTTTGCATTAACTCTGACAAAGTATCTGACAAATGCTTTAGTCAGCTCCTCCCGCACTCACAGCACGATTGTTGATGTGGCCCCTGATTAGTTTACCCACCGAAACGTATTGAGACCAACTAACATAGTTTCAGAGTTTACTTTCTGCATGGCTCTGCTCAAATAACCATAACTCTTTATCTTTAACCCAGTGTGATTATCGTCAGCGGCGATTTCACCACAACCATTTGAGCATGTCAAACAAGCAGATGGATTACTCCTCCACCTGTGACTTAGCGAGGAATGCGGTATGTAAATACAAGTTCATGTTTTAATTAAGACTTTCGCACCAGGTGAAAAGCTTAAGGTTTATTTTTCTATTACACAATGCGAATGTTTTTTTACATTGTTGAAACAAAGTCGGGACGTTGTGGAGCAACATTGTAGCATGTCGTGGAAGCCTGATAAGATGTTTACACACAGGCCGCTTCAGGTTTTAACGTTCGTTTTCTTTCTGACGCATGTATTTTACACACGTGTGTCGGAGGACTGAAGTGTCCAGCTGTCTGAGTTCGTTCTGTTCCTCTCAACATCTGGTCCCTTTCAGCCGTTTTTGGAAGTGTCTTGATAAATCACCGTTTGTCCGGCGAACATGATTCGGTAAATTCAAGACTTCTCTGTTCTTGGTCTTGTGAGTGCGTGTCTTCCCATCTGTGAGAGGTATCGGTGAATGAAATGGTTGCTAACTGATGTGATTCATCATCATCATTAGCTTCAGGTTGGGAGGGTTGGCGCTTGTGTTTCGGATCAACTCCATGAACCCCGGCCGTAGAATCACGCCCACAATGCATCAGTCCTGGAGGCCCGTGGCGATGCGCCGCTACACTAACAAGCGCTGGGGAGTATTTCCAAGTCTCTCAGTCAGGAAACATTGTTAGCCCAAAGAGTAATGTACCGCCTGTGGTTTCATGTGTGCTCTGCAATTCTGAGTGAGGTGACTGATTCTAGAGCAGCCTTGTTTGTTAGTCTTCGTGGAACTCAGTTTAGATGAACTGACACGGGGTCAGCTGTTAAGCAGGAGAGTCGTGTGTGACGTTCAGACAACCCAGCAGACAGTGGTCAGCAGTTCTCCTGTGTGGCCAGGAAAACATCAGTGTTTCCCAGTCCGCAGAGTGTGTGTGTGTTAAGAACTAAGTCTCGCTCCAAAGGAAACACACACACACACTGTAATACATACAGTGAGGAGGACACACACTCACAGGAGACACACACACACACACACTGTAGTACATACAGTGAGGAGGACACACACTCACAGGAGACACACACACACACACACTGTAATACATACAGTGAGGAGGACACACACTCACAGGAGACACACACACACACTGTGATCACAGTAGTACTGCCAGATTGGGATCCATGCGGGCGTGACATAGCGAGTGTTTAGACTGCCTCTGACACACATGCCTCACATTACTCCTGGCGTCTTCTGTCCTTCTCGGAGGGAGACGTGTGTCTGTGTGTGTCTGTGTCTGTGTGTGTCTGTGTGTGTGTGTGTCTGTGTATATGAGGGGTTTGCTGTCTCTTAGTTGACTCTTGTGTGTGTGCTATTGTGTACTATGCAGGGATTGTGTATGTGAGTGGCAGTGCATCGTTTAAACAAAGCTTATATCCCCACAGTTCATCTCAGTGTGGAGGACACAGTTCTTTAGGATCTTTTAAAGCAGCCAGTAGGCCTTGTGAAACACCACTTGTAGGTCATGAAACACCACTTGTAGGTCATGAAACACCACTTCTAGGTTGTGAAACACCACACACCTCCAGCCACTCGTGAATTTCAGGATCTCAGTGCCAGAGCTGCAAGTTTGTGGTTGTCCAGCAGATGGACCCAGAGATCTAAATGAGAATTCTGACACCTTTTTCTGCCTCACCTTGGAAACAAACACTGCCAGATCATAGTTTTAGAGGACTGGACAACATAAATAATCTTGCGCAGAAGCCTTGGACATGTGTGCAATGTTCTGAGAAGACCAAAGGATTAGAGACCAGAGAAAATCATAATTCACATAACAAGTGTTTTAGCTACTTCTCCAATATCTCCAGCAGACACGCCCTACCTTTAATGGAATCAGCACTGGCTCAAGTGTTTGCTTGTCTTAAATCACGTCTCAAAAGAAAAACGACCTGGAAGAGATGATAAATCATAATTAGCGATTATGAAAAGATCACAGATCAGAGAACAGGAGAACACAGAGGGGGTAGTTCACACGAGCACTAAAACAATCACCATGGAGACCGGGTTACAAGCGCCCAGTTCCAAATGTGCGCTTGGCCGGCGTGTCTCTAATGCTTGTCTCCGTGGCGATGAACGCGCCTGCCGTCGGCGAACAGAATCGTCCTCTGTTGACCAACTGGCGTGGTGTGATTTTGGAAAACACTGTTGAGGGATATTCAGCAAATCTCTCCTCACGCTTCCAAGTGATTCTAGAAACTGTCTGACCAGCATGTAGCACAGAGTCACGCTGCCACTTTCACAGTTTTATTATAATGTTACCAATAAAAAATACTACTGACAAGAATTATTATTAATATTTTTGGAAAGGCAGTTGATTTCCACACAGAAGTACCCAGCTGCTTTACTGCAACTGTTCGAATCCACGTTGCATTCACGTCTTGTGAGATGTCATTAAAAGCGATGATAGTAGAATAGGGATCATTTTAGCAGTGCAGGTTCTGATTTGAAACACATGTCTCCAGATGGGCAGACAGAGAGCAGAGCT
>NC_061066.1:8031256-8080516 GCF_021917145.1 Hypomesus transpacificus
TCCTCCGATTTTCTGAAGTCACAGATGTCTATATGTAGCTTAATTGTTGTGCCACACACACGCACACTCATCTCACCACACACACCAGATGAAGCATTCGTCGAAAGCCGATTCTCTGGCGATTCGCTCTCACCATTGCCTCTATTTGAGAACATGCCAGGAACACAAGATACATCTTTTCAAGACTTAGTTAGATTAGAGCGGAACTTTAACAATCCATGGTGCTTGTTTTTCTTGCCTCAGATACACATTCATCTCATTTTCGTGGACAACTTCATTGTTGCTTGTATCTCTTGGCCAGGGACAATCCCAAAGACAAGGCGTATTGGACCACAATAGCTGTACATGCTTGGCACTCGCAGAAGATAATTGTTTTGCAGAAGAGGGGGTGGAAGAGTCACAGCTTCTCACTTGAGGACATCTACTCAAATCTCTTCTCTTACTGCATTGCCTAGTGTTGTCAAACATTGTTAAACGACATTTGATTTGTAATTACGAAGCAAAGTACGACATATGGCTCTTTCCCTCCAGGCTTTGTGTGTAATCCAGCTCCTCCAGGCTTTGTGTGTAATCCAGCTCCTCCAGGCTTTGTGTGTAATCCAGCTCCTCCAGGCTTTGTGTGTAATCCAGCTCCTGCAGGCTTTGTGTGTAATCCAGCTCCTCCAGACTTTGTGTGTAATCCAGCTCCTCCAGGCTTTGTGTGTAATCCAGCTCCTCCAGGCTTTGTGTGTAATCCAGCTCCTCCAGGCTTTGTGTGTAATCCAGCTCCTGCAGGCTTTGTGTGTAATCCAGCTCCTCCAGGCTTTGTGTGTAATCCAGCTCCTCCAGGCTTTGTGTGTAATCCAGCTCCTCCAGGCTTTGTGTGTAATCCAGCTCCTCCAGGCTTTGTGTGTAATCCAGCTCCTCCAGGCTTTGTGTGTAATCCAGCTCCTCCAGGCTTTGTGTGTAATCCAGCTCCTCCAGGCTTTGTGTGTAATCCAGCTCCTCCAGGCTTTGTGTGTAATCCAGCTCCTGCAGGCTTTGTGTGTAATCCAGCTCCTCCAGGCTTTGTGTGTAATCCAGCTCCTGCAGGCTTTGTGTGTAATCCAGCTCCTCCAGGCTTTGTGTGTAATCCAGCTCCTCCAGGCTTTGTGTGTAATCCAGCTCCTCCAGGCTATGTGTGTAATCCAGCTCCTCCAGGCTTTGTGTGTAATCCAGCTCCTCCAGGCTTTGTGTGTAATCCAGCTCCTGCAGGCTTTGTGTGTAATCCAGCTCCTCCAGGCTTTGTGTGTAATCCAGCTCCTCAAGGCTTTGTGTGTAATCCAGCTCCTCCAGGCTTTGTGTGTAATCCAGCTCCTCCAGGCTTTGTGTGTAATCCAGCTCCTCCAGGCTTTGTGTGTAATCCAGCTCCTCCAGGCTTTGTGTGTAATCCAGCTCCTCCAGGCTTTGTGTGTAATCCAGCTCCTCCAGGTTTTGTGTGTAATCCAGCTCCTCCAGGCTTTGTGTGTAATCCAGCTCCTGCAGGCTTTGTGTGTAATCCAGCTCCTCCAGGCTTTGTGTGTAATCCAGCTCCTCCAGGCTTTGTGTGTAATCCAGCTCCTCCAGGCTTTGTGTGTAATCCAGCTCCTCCAGGCTTTGTGTGTAATCCAGCTCCTCCAGGCTTTGTGTGTAATCCAGCTCCTCCAGGCTTTGTGTGTAATCCAGCTCCTGCAGGCTTTGTGTGTAATCCAGCTCCTCCAGGCTTTGTGTGTAATCCAGCTCCTCCAGGCTTTGTGTGTAATCCAGCTCCTCCAGGCTTTGTGTGTAATCCAGCTCCTCCAGGCTTTGTGTGTAATCCAGCTCCTCCAGGCTTTGTGTGTAATCCAGCTCCTCCAGGCTTTGTGTGTAATCCAGCTCCTCCAGGCTTTGTGTGTAATCCAGCTCCTCCAGGCTTTGTGTGTAATCCAGCTCCTGCAGGCTTTGTGTGTAATCCAGCTCCTCCAGGCTTTGTGTGTAATCCAGCTCCTCCAGGCTTTGTGTGTAATCCAGCTCCTCCAGGCTTTGTGTGTAATCCAGCTCCTCCAGGCTTTGTGTGTAATCCAGCTCCTCCAGGCTTTGTGTGTAATCCAGCTCCTCCAGGCTTTGTGTGTAATCCAGCTCCTCCAGGCTTTGTGTGTAATCCAGCTCCTCCAGGCTTTGTGTGTAATCCAGCTCCTCCAGGCTTTGTGTGTAATCCAGCTCCTCCAGGCTTTGTGTGTAATCCAGCTCCTCCAGGCTTTGTGTGTAATCCAGCTCCTCCAGGCTTTGTGTGTAATCCAGCTCCTCCAGGCTTTGTGTGTAATCCAGCTCCTCCAGGCTTTGTGTGTAATCCAGCTCCTCCAGGCTTTGTGTGTAATCCAGCTCCTCCAGGCTTTGTGTGTAATCCAGCTCCTCCAGGCTTTGTGTGTAATCCAGCTCCTCCAGGCTTTGTGTGTAATCCAGCTCCTCCAGGCTTTGTGTGTAATCCAGCTCCTCCAGGCTTTGTGTGTAATCCAGCTCCTCCAGGCTTTGTGTGTAATCCAGCTCCTCCAGGCTTTGTGTGTAATCCAGCTCCTCCAGGCTTTGTGTGTAATCCAGCTCCTGCAGGCTTTGTGTGTAATCCAGCTCCTCCAGGCTTTGTGTGTAATCCAGCTCCTCCAGGCTTTGTGTGTAATCCAGCTCCTCCAGGCTTTGTGTGTAATCCAGCTCCTCCAGGCTTTGTGTGTAATCCAGCTCCTCCAGGCTTTGTGTGTAATCCAGCTCCTCCAGGCTTTGTGTGTAATCCAGCTCCTCCAGGCTTTGTGTGTAATCCAGCTCCTCCAGGCGTTGTGTGTAATCCAGCTCCTCCAGGCTTTGTGTGTAATCCAGCTCCTCCAGGCTTTGTGTGTAATCCAGCTCCTCCAGGCTTTGTGTGTAATCCAGCGATAGTGCCTGCAGGGAATGATGGAAACTAGCATTGTGTGTTCCTCTCCCAGAACTGTGTCGCGTTAAAATGGCAGCCTGTATTTCCAGACACAAGCAGACAGAAGAGCAATGTTCTGAGACACAGTCAGTTAGTTCTGAGGTGGTTCACATCTCTCAGAGCCACACCTGGTCTGATACATTCAATATCATTACACACCCGGAGGGAGTAGGAAGTAATGAAATCTCACATCTGGATGGTCGTAACTAAACAGATCGCTCAGCTTCCACGACCGCTATGTGCAGCAGACAGTATCATATTCTGTTATCATGTAAACATTGTCAAATAATATGACAGGATTCGGCCGATTTATTAATCCCAAATGAATTGTTCCTGACTAGAAACAAGGCTCAGAGGCCAGAACGAAACAGAAAACTGATATCAAGTTTGATTAATGCCAAATGCGTCCCGCTGGAAACAGGACTTATTTCACGGAGGCGCCGAGGGGACACATTAAAGCGTCGCGCATCTCCTGTTTCATTCGGGAAGCGCGCCATCCCATTTCATTTGTCTCCACGCGTCATTCACCGGGAGACGGGTTACCGAAGGCGATAGCCGGAAAGGAGTCTTCCATTACGGGGAGGGGGGGAGGGGGCGGGGGAGGGAGGGAGGGAGGCGGGGGAGGGAGGGAGGGAGGCGGGGGAGGGAGGGAAGGAGGGAGGGAGGGAGGAGAGTGACAAGCAACACAGAGCATTCAGCCTAATGGGCCCTTTGGGAGTCGTCGTTGTGTGTGTGCGACATCAATCAGGGCCCCCGTCAGCTCCACCATGTCCCTGCGCTCCGTCCTCTCACACAGCAGATGTCTCTCTCCCGTCAGCCGTTACCGTTGCATGCAAACCATGCCAGGCGCATGCTAATGAGCCGCCGCTGGCGCTCTGGAGAAACACGGCCCCCTTACGGCCCCGTTACGGCCCTCTTACGGCCTTCTGACGGCCTCCTAACGGCCCCAAACACACGCACCCAAAGTCTAGGGATGGCGTTGATATGCAGAGACGTTTTTCACTGGATACGTCTCGTCCCTGACCTGGAGGACCCTGGGTGTGGTCCCCCTCTCTCTCCCCAGGATGACTCCCCCTTCCTGGGTTGTTTTGCCAGAGGCCGGGGTGGTCTCTGGAGGCCTGGTTCCGGGTCCCTGTGATGAAGAGCCTCACCTTCATCCAGGCCTGAAGGAGCTGTCCTCCTCTGTTTCACGTTCTCTCCCTGCATCCCCTCGGGGCAGGTGCTGAATCGACACGCCGGTGTGTGGCGGTGCGAAGCATCGATCCCCCTGCCTCCGACGACCTCCATCCTCCTCTCCTGGAGATGTCATCCAGCCCCAGGGGAGGCGCTGGGCTGGGGAGCGATGAGCAGCACACATGCCCCCCTCGCCAGAAGCTGCTGAGGCAGAGCTGGGAGGCGCTGGGCTGGGGAAGACATTCTCCTGTTCTGAGCTTTACAGCCCATCATGAAATCAGGAGGCTACGACCTCTTGGCAGAGTTTCAGGGGCGCTCCGTGCAGGACAGCGAGAGAGTAGGAGATGTGGTTGTAGCTAATGTTTGTGCAGTCACAGTATTAGTCTGAGATCAAACCAGCAGAAGTTACTACACTGATCAGCGTGTCTATGTAATAACAGCGCTTAGCCATCATTCAATAGGTTATTTGGTGAATATCCAGATGAATTACTAAGTACGCATCCGTATCCGTGATATTGCTGTACTGTAGACTCAGTAGTCTTTTATAGCTTTGTTCCTGCAGATCTAGTTTATTTTTTTACAGGACCCAAACCCTTCTCCTCTCGTTCCTCTCCACCTGTCATCCAAACCATCCCCCAACCCCTCCCCCCACCCACGATGTCACCCCAGCAGTTCTGACGTACGGGTCATTTCCTGTGTGGAGCTGTGGCACAGCGACACGACCCCCCCCCCACCCCCCCCCCCCCCCGTCCTAATGTAGCGGTTCATCTCCAGAACACCATTACCGCCTCCATCAAACCCCCCCCCCCCCCCGCCGCCCCCCCAGCCTCACACCCTTTCCCTGGGTGGGCGTCACAAAGTTGCCCCCCTCGTAGGCAGTAATTACCCTGAGAATGGGGCAATTAGGGCTGCTATGGGGTAATTACCAGAGTTTGAGTTGTTTAATTGCTGGCTGCTCCAGAGCTGTCTGCAGCTCGCTGATGGGGGAGTCGACACTCGGGTGAGAGAGATATTTCATGCTCTTGACTGGAAAATAGGAGAGAGGGAACAAGAGAGAGAGAGAAAGAGAGAGAGTAGAGATTGGTCGGGTATTAAGAGGAGGCAGGGGAAACAGGGCACAGAAAAGGAGATTGGAGAGATTGGGTGAGGATGAATGAAAGCGAGAAAAAGAGAGGGGATGGAAAGGAATGGAGAGGATTATGATGGAGGAGGAACTACTTTCACTTAATCTGAACCTCTGAACTGCTTTAACATGAAAGAACAGTGCTCCTTCTGCCTAGGACAGAGTTAAATTTTTTGCCGGCATCCTTAGAACCCCCCCCCCCCCCATTTTTTTTTTTAAGATCTAATAACTGTGAACGTTTGCACACCTCCACAAAGACAAGGAGAAAGTGTGAAGATGGAAACAGATCACAGACGGATGACCCAGACAGATGGAAGGTAGGCCTTGCTAACGACCCCGCAGCCCCAGCCCTGCTAACAGGGTGGGGGGACAGACAGCGTGACTGATCCCTGTCTGAACCCTCACGCTCTGGGCCGATGTGACTGATGAGAACCAGACCCTTGCTTCCGTCCCATCCAGCAGGTCACGACCTCTGAGGACGGCCATTTTGGAGGCCATTCTTCCAAGGCAAAGGGGCCTGTGACAGGAGCATTTGTGGGGACAAAGGTCAAGGGTCAAGCCACCTAGCATCGGGGGGACGGAATTCAGGCAGCCGTACTCACATTCTCCCTCGCTCGGAAAGATGGCTCTGTCTGCATACTGTCTCATTCCGATCCAGGAATAGTAAGTTGTTAGCGAGAGTTCTCGTCACAGGCAACCGGCCGTGCTTCTTCACTAACCAGCGGGGAGGAAACTCTTCTGAGGAACATAACGTCATGTTTGTGTCGTGTCCTCATGCATTGTTATACAAACCGCATTTTAGGCCACTTTTCAAATTGGCGAAGCTACTACTAAGTTCTGTTCGAGCTGGGATCTCATTAAAAACAAACCTGGTGGGTTATTTTCTGTCTGTTGTTTTGAAAACATCTGCACATGAAGCTTCTTAACGACCAGTGAGGCTCTCTGAAGTTGTTGACCTGTTTGCTCGCTGTTCTGCTTCCAATGAGCTGCGTGTAAACAGTGTTTGGACCACTGTGACGTGAACCAACAGAACTCAAAACACCTGATGGAGACGTACTGTTGGGGCAGCAAATGCATCCGATTGATGTGTTGACTGGTAGTGATCCCTGTGACCCCCGACCCCTGACCCCTGCCCATATCTAGAAGGCTACTTTTAGCAACTGCCCTCTGGGAAAGCTGCAGAATCACAGGCTGACAGAGAGAAGGGGCGCATTGTGTTGCATTCTGGGATGAAATACGCCGTATAAAAGTTTGGTTTGATTTGAAGGACTGTGCAGCTCTTCATAATAGAAACATTGTTGGTTGGTGTCATGGTTTATTCACACAGGTCTGGGGTCCTCAGTGTAGTAACTCTCCCTGATTGAGGCACTGACTTCCACTGACAGACATGTGTTTCGGATAATGATCTTCAAACAGATGAATTACAGTTATTGTGAACGGTGCAGATGTGAAATGTAATCAGTCTTTTGGCATATCTGGCTGCTCAACAGATGTAGCTGTATGACGGTGGAGGGGCATTGGAGGGGAGGGTGCCGAGGGGAAGGGGGGGTATTGGGGGGAGGGGGGGGGGGGGTCGAGGGGGATGGGGGGGGGTATCGAGGGGGATGGGGGGCATCGTCTTGCTACAGAAGGCCAGCACTGTGAACCTCAGCGATGCAGCGATTTGTCACGGCTGACCAACCGACCGACCGTAGCTTTGGTAAAACCAAGAGGACCGCCCTCGAGGAGCCCTCCGCCCTCGAGGAGCCCTCCGCCCTCGAGGAGCCCTCCGCCCTCGAGGAGCCCCCCGCCCTCGAGGAGCCCTCCGCCCTCGAGGAGCCCTCCGCCCTCGAGGAGCCCTCCGCCCTCGAGGAGCCCTCCGCCCTCGAAGCCTCATCTAGTTTTAAGTCTTTTTCCGCGGGTGCGTATCAACACATTGTAGGTGCTTGTCGGGTGGAACTCTGGGTAGTATGAGTGTAAAACGAGGACAAGCTATTTCCGGACGGCCTCGCCCTCCCTGGCAGACATGGGGTCGGGTCAGATGGACGAGCAGAAACACTCCTGACTCGCTCACCTAAACTAATGTTCCCTCTAGGACTGGGAAGCATTACAACTGGGTTCAGAGGTTCAGATATGCACACGTTCTGCAATTGTTTTTAATGTTCACAGCCTGTCCAGGTTCATGTGTACTCTTTCGGAATTAGAGGAAAAGGGAATGTTGTTTTGCAATGAATACTTCGACCTTGTGGGTTTGTGAGATGTGTGTGTTCCCTGTGTTCATAATGCATGACACGACACTTCCTAACACATGACACATAACACTTCATCAATGTCTCCTTATCTAATTACGGTACTGTTGTGCGAATTGCAGTTACAGAAATAGAATAGGTTTGGGTCCAGTCCTTCCTGCTTCATCCCGATCAAGTGGCAGTTTTCTCCAGGTTTCAATATCATCCGTGAAACTGAGATGTGCTTTGGAATCTGTTTCAAAGCGTCCAAATCAAATAGAGGATACCGTATATCTAACCTCCTCCAGTTCCAGCTATGTGCTGCAGCCCTCGTAAGAGCTTCTCTCCCAATTAGAGAGAGAAAAACAAATCTGAAGCCAGGGAAACAAGACAAATTGAAGTCTGGAGCAGGCGAACCTTTGGTCTCTTTGATGTATGCGGTCGACGTTAAGAATGTGGCCTTATTTGAAGTGTGTTATCTCCACGCAGAAAAACCTCCTTGACAATGACCTTGTCGTAAGGCTCTCCCCGCCTGGGAGGATGAAGTCAGCACTCATCCTCGTCTTCCCTCTAACGACGGATGAAACCAGACTCTCACTGGGCCAGCAGTCGGTTAGAAATAATTAAAGTGAGCCTTGGTGGTTTAACAGGGGACCGCAAAATCGATAATAGACTGAAGTGCGGACGCTGAAAGAAACATGGCAGTTCTTGACGAGCCCCCTCCCCAGCGTTCCCAGCCTCACACAGGGTCAGCGCGATGCAGCCGCCTGCCAAAGACCGGCTTTTAATTGGCTCCCTTGTGTTGATCATTGGATAGTTCTTTCCTCGACTCCTGAAACAGAACTACCGACTTGCCGTCCATTAAAAATGACAGTTTAGCTCCGTAAGATAAAAGTCTCTCCCTCGGAGAAGAGAAAAAAGATTGCTTTCCAGACTACTTTTCTTGCTTATTTTTTCCTCCCTCATTGTTCTTTTGTGAAGAATGGCTCAGTATGGGACTTAATGGACTGACATGAACCCTAACCTTCTCCACAGTCTTGTCAATCACCCTGCCTCTGTCCTTTCTGACTCCCGTCATATCCACTAGGCTCATTTGGCAGAGATGAAAAGGTCACATGACCCTTTTAAAACAAAGTTTCTCAGCAGCTCAGTGTGATCACTCCACCATGTGTGCCCCCCCCCCCCCTGCGGTGTGTGTGTGCCCCAGGTTTCATGCCTCCAGACCTTCTAACTAAGATCAAACTCCTACAACTCTGCCCCCCTCTGGAAGTGCTAATGACCCTGTTTGTGTAAGGAAAAGGTTCCCCCACCCTCTCCCCCTCCTCACCTCTCTCCACACACACCCCCTACCGGTCCCTCTCACTTAGAGCTGATTGTTTTACCACTTGTACCCTTCTTGTCTGAGCTTGGGCGGGGGAGGAACCAGCTTTCTCCAGGCTCTGTGTCCTTGGTGGATGAATGGAGGCAGTCTTGTTGGAGGGGAATACCAGAAGCTGAGAGACAAACACCTTCTGGCTTTGTGTCTGCACAGGTGGAGCCATGCCACTGTGAGAGAACATGCTAAATGGAGATCTATGTTGATGTGTACGTAATGCAATGACCTGTGAGTGTCATCAAGTGTATTAGGCATGCATGTCACATTTTGTACCCCTGTTGAGGTTCATTGTGGGGTCACGGACGTGACACAGCAATATTTACATAATGGGACACATCAGCAACTGGGCCCCCTGGCAGTATTTCAATAAAAACACAGTTGCCAGTAATCGGATATGTGGCCTGCAGTTATGTATCTGATGTTTTGCACTGATGCATCTTTCCTTAAGGTCAGCAGTATGGATCTGTGCTATGATTCAGCTTTCTTGGCTCTACAACCATCTTTATCATATCCCTGTAACCGAAATCTGAATCCCCCCATTCATCTGTTAAACACAAACTTGACCAAAAACCCACAGAGTAATTTGTAACCAGACAATTTAGATGACATCTGACAATGAATAAGGATTGTTCGTTGTACTTTATCCTTTTGGGCACAATTACTCTCTGGAGTTGAACTGTTTGTCTCCTGGGTTGGCTGTTTGTCTGTGGAAGCTCAATTAGTGGTTTGGCGGATGAACTGCTGAATCAATGTGAAGGCATGCTGTTCTGCACTGAGCTGGTAGATGCAACACAATCAGTGAAAGTGATACACAGAAGATGTAATCAATGCCAAGCATTACAGCACTGACTGGAGAGAACGGGGTAGTATAGTGCTGAGGTGAAGATGTGTGGAAAAGGGCTCAGCGATGGGAACACGATGAAGAGCATGTCCAGTTGAACTCAGTTTGGGGCAGGCTGACACGCCCAAAACTGTCCTTGCTGACTTCACAATGCCGTTCCGATACAAGGACGTGTCCGTCGCTAATATGCCGATCTTAAATTCGTGAGATGGCTACGCATGCTAGCGGTAAACTGTCCTGGTTGCTATACTGGTTGCTAGGTAGGAAGTTTTGTATTTAGGCCTATTTAAACCAATTCAAGTTTTCACTCGATAGCTAGTGGTTGATAGCTAGCTTTTTTCGTGGAAATTGGGTTTTTTTTGCATTGATTTTAACAGACCGGGAAGGCAACATAGTATTCTCCCTGCGCGCGTTGCTGTCTCAGGTATGTCGAACGAGTGAAAACTTGACAAATGACAATAGCCCTCAAGCTTAGTGTAACAGGGGTGTAAGAGACGTGGTCTTGCTCAGCCAGGGCCGTCGTTCGCTGCCATCGGGAGTCGAACCTGCCACCTCTGACTTGCCAAGCGCAACCACTACCAACTACGCCAAAGAAAAGCTAGCTCTTTGTTGACCCGGGTGGCCTATTACATACCTGAGGAGTAAGTTTCACCGATTCACGCCGGTTATATTAGCTACAAAGCATTTACGGAGATTTAGAATTGAAATGGAAGAGCTGAGATTTGCCTTTTGTTTCCTCAGAATATGTCTGATGTTGAAGCCCCTGAGCTCAAGTTTGAATTGTATGGAGGAAAAACGGTGTAAATAACATGCATCGGATCAAGCCTTTTCACTAAGCAACCCTGACAAGACAGGAACAAACACGAGGGAGTTTACATCTGGTCCAGATCTGTTTATCTGTTGCGGGAGTCAGATGGCTGAGCGGTGAGGGAGGTGGGCTAGTAATCAGAAGGTTACCGGATCGATTCCCCGCCGGGTCAAATGATGTTGTGTCCTTGGGCAAGGCACTTCACCCTACTTGCCTCGGGGAGAATGTCCCTGTACTTACTGTAAGTCGCTCTGGATAAGAGCGTCTGCTAAATGACTAAATGTATGCAAAATGTAAATGTTTATTTGAAGGTTAATGTCGAGGCTAATTAGAAAAATGTAGTTTGAGGAACGATTGAGGAATGAAATGTTTCCATGGTTTTGGCAATTGCTGCTGATGTTTGTCTTAATGTTTCAAGTCAGCTTGAAGTTCGTAAGACTGCAAGATGTTCGGAAAAGGCTGCTGAAGTGAAAACCAACAAGAGTTGAGATGTTTAGCTGTTGTTTTACAAGAGACCCTTCAACTGTTCTGAAACACATCTGATTATGTTTACAGAGTTTGGCAACATCTTGCTAATCCCTGTTAACTTTAAATTATGTGAATACATCTATTCTTGAACATTTGATAACCAAATGAAGCCCTTGGCACATGTCAGATCACATTTTCCAAAGCGGTTTATTCCAAAATGGTCAGCTATCAAAAGAACAGAAACTGTTATTAAAACTGCGGGGTCACAATTTATAAAATAGATTCCTTCAAAGGAGATATGATCTATGGTTTAACCAGATATTACTGAACTATTTAAATAGCCCTCGATCCAGCCAACTTGTATTCTTTGGGCGCTTTTCTGCTTGGATAGAATAGCGGTCTATTTATTTTAAAACTTCACTAACAAAATTAAACAGTCATGTGGCGGTTGAAGCAATCCTAGGACAACATAGCAAAGAACATAATGGTTTAACGGTTAACACAGAGGCCTGGGAAAACTTGCGAGGTGTACTGAATGGAACACTTCATTGTCAGGTGCCGTGATCTTCAACCTCAAGTCCGAAAACTATTTTGGAGTGGCCCAGCTCGGAGCACTCATTGTCCCATAACTCCTTATACCTGTGAGAAAAGACTCCCGCACTTAAGATTCCAGTCCGAGCAGTCAAGAGTTTGGGAGGTAAGTGCTCCGAGTGATTGTGGTTTGCGATTCAGAGCCTTGACACAGATCCAAATAGTCTTGCGGCGGCTTCGGGATGACTTCCAAGCCCAGTGGAACACGGCTTGCAGAAGTGGAGACGTTCCTCCACTGACTCCTTCTATCCCTCGTGAGAGGAACCAGCAACAGCACTTTCTTTTAAAACAAAACTTGAACTGGTAAAAGACTCACTTTTTGATTGCTACTTTTCTCGTTCCCCCCCAAAAAAACTATCTTCTAAAATAAAGAGATTACCTTTATTCAAAGTACACAAGTGGCTGTTGTTGTCAGGTGCCTATTGCCCTTTTTACTAACTCTGATTCAATCTCGTGATTGTTATAAAAGAATGTGACTGTTTACCGGGGCTACTACTAATAGCCTTACTCTGACCTTTGTGGTGTTCATTAAAGAACACTGGTCAGTCTCTACGAATAACTGAAAAGATACGTACATAGACAAAGAGTTTGAATCCTCACAAACAATATAATGACACCAGTGACTTAACAACATTGTGGTCTGTGATTTCCTTCTGTTACTTTAAGACAGACCTAGGGTAGTGCCTGAGGGAAAGTGTGGACGCGTATTTTTTATGCCTGTTGCAACTTTTGACAAAAAATGAGCATTTGATAAGACAAGGCACAGAGATTACACAGAACTTCATGCGATGCCACGCTTTAAACCGCCCTGTTGATCAGTTAGAAGGGTTCTTCATTAGGTGGGTTGAAGGTGGCGCTGTTGGATGCCCCGGAGCCCCCCTGTACAGCTGGAATCGATACGCTCTGCCGAGGAATGTGACGCATGAATAGATAATTACAGTTGCTGTGGCGCGGGCGAGCGCCAATGAGTGTGGTAATTACTCTTTAGCATGTGAAAGAAGGGGCCTGTAGACTTGCTTTTTGGCTGGTGGTACAAGGAGCTGGATTTGCCTGGGGGGCCGCCTTCAGGCCTGTCGCGAAAGTAGGTTAGAGCTTCTCATGAGGAGAATGAAACTGAGATTCTGAGGTGAAGATATTGTACATTGTTTTCTTTCTTTTGGGTATGAAACCGAGGTAGGACTGAACAATAGGCCATTACTCTTGGAAGACTCACTGCTCTCACTGGCACACCCCGTTCTGGGTGGTGTGGGTGGTTTCCGATCTGGTGTGGATGTGTATACCTCTCTGCTTTGTTTCAGACATGACATAGTGAGAATGACACAGAAAAAGACCCAAGAACTCAGATTTCTTGACTGTTGTCATGACGCACTCCCTACGAGCTGCATGGACACTAATCCGTTAGAGAAACACAAGGCTGATTTTAAACATGAGCTAAACGAGTAAAAAATAACCTTTTGGTTGCAAAGACCTCCTCGGGGACTGGGGCCCCGCCTCTGTCGTAAACCCTGGGCATTGTTACGAAAAAGTCCAAAACTCAATTTCGTCCTTGAATTGTTTTCCTTCTGCTGATCCTCGTGGAGATGTGTCTGTGTTTCCTCTGCTGCGTCTGAGGGGAAGCTGCTGGTCTGCTGCGGCTGAGGGGAAGCTGCTGGTCTGCTGCGGCTGAGGGGAAGCTGTTGTGCCTTGTGGCCGAGAGCACACGAGGGGCATAATGGATGTCCTGTGGGATGCTGATTGAGTTTGAAACGGCGCAGGTCAACCCCGGGGTATTTGAACAAGGCCTAATGGACCTGCAGCAGAGCCTGAGAGGGGGGGGGGGGGGGGGGGGGGGGGGGGGGGGCTGGGAGAGGTCACGACGGGGTCAAGTTTGCTCAGGGAGTTCTGAAGCGTGCCAAACGCTACTCGCTCTCTCTCTCCCACCCAGCCGTCGGACCTAGGTTTGGCCAACTGCAGGCCGCATCTGGTTGCTATTCCCTGTGTTTGACACCAGAAAGCCCGGCCGAAAACCCTCCAGACCAGAGGGAGCTGTTGTTTTTTTAATGTAACCACAATGGAAGGAAGATCACATTGTAAAGGAGGACAAGGTCTTTCTGAGGAGAAAATGAGTCACTGCAACGCACTGTGGGATATGTGTCTTAAACAGTTGCTTGTGCCGTAGGCTGTCAAACTCACAAATTTAAACAAATGTGACATATTTACAAGGATATCTGTAGTGTTCTGGGATTGGGCAGAGGGAGAGACTTTTCAGTCCCTTCCCTGTTTAAAACGGGCAGTCACATATCATAAAATTTGACCAGATTTTTGAGCATCTGCCAATGGCCAACTAGGGTGTCTATTAAAGTGATTAAAGTGATGCATGATGAACACTGGTGCAGAGGGAGGTGATATGTGTGACTGAATGTGTGACAGAAAGAGAAGAAGGTGAGAAGCTGTCTTGGTTTGCCAGCAAGCATGGTCTGAGCCATGCACACAATACAGGCAGTGTGGGGATTCTTAGTGAGAGCTTGGCAGTGTCGCCACTTAAAGGTTAACCCTCAGCGATTATACCGCAGCTACACATTTTATCAATAGTTGGAATGAAACTGAACTCAGAATAGAACTGGCTATTAAAATCTGAACAACCCTATTCAGCGTTTAGGCAACCATAATTTCAAGAATTCTTTACGATACCTCATTATATTTTTTACTGTACACGAGTTTGTTTATCGAAGAAAAATATTGTTTTAGGCAAAGTGTGTATTGACTCAATGTGAATGAGAAAAAATAACATAATTCTCTACTACAGTACTGTAAAGTCATCTTGTTTTGAGGATACATTTCCCCTTTCCCCCAACCAGACAAAATCTTATATTATAATATTGCTAAATACAATACTACACACTTCAGTGCATGATGTATAACACGGTCAAGTTTGAAATAGACCTTTGCGAATCTTGACCTTTCAAGTAAATAGTTTGTCACTGTTACATTATCAATTAACTGTGGAGTTATTCAGTACTGATTCAGTTAATCAGCACTTACATTTCCTTCAGAGAACAACTAGATCACTCACTGTTTTGTCTGCTGTTTTCCAAGAGCTTAAAGTTGGGTCTTACAGTAGGTGTGATGTCACATCAAGTTTATTTGTGTTTCTTGATTTACCGGTTTGATGTAGGTCCCAGCGGGTCAACAGAACAGGGTCAGTCTATGCCAGGCTTTGTTGATGGCAGGCTTCGCAGCATGGGCCAAGCTTTACTGGCCCTCTGAGTAATTAGTTTTGTCTTGGAACTGAGTTGAGAAGAATTGCTTCTGAAAGCTGTTCATTTTCGCCTGTAGACGTTGAACTCAGTCTAACCTTCGGACCAGAGAGCCAAGTAAACACCTCCCAATTGCTTCAAAAGGTGAGGCTGGCTTAAGGTGAAAATCTGTTTAATACTGACAGGAATGTGCTGACATCTGTCTTGTCCAGCGCCTGTTCCTTCGGGGGAACCTGGAATATGAGGTGTGTGTGCACACACTTCATCTCTTACGTTGATTTGTGTGTGGTTTAAGGAGTCCAGTTGGGGAAGGTGTGAGTTTATGTGAGTGTGTATGTCTCAGTGTCTCAGTGTGTGTGTGTGTGTGTGTGTGTCGTGCAGCACAGCCGTGGGCTCTGCTGGGATTCGGGGGGTATCGTTTTCACGTCCTGTGATACGGTGTGAGACGCTGACCTGCTACGACAGAAGAGAAATCAAAACCAGCTGAAGATCTTCATCCCTGCTCGCTGCTGCCTGTGCTGGAGCGATACAGCCTCAGGAAGGAACCAGCAGGGAAAGGAGAGAGGAGCTTAGAGAAAAGATGCTAACCCAGAAAGCAAGGGACTGATCTAAAGGCTGTGAATCAGGAATAGCTCTTATGACATCACCACATCCATAACATCCAGATTCGCCGTCGATCAGCCGTCCCTGACAGGGGTTGATGAAAGGACAGCAGAGAGGATTCTGGGAAGGCTTATCCATAGGCCCCTCTCAAGTCAGGGGTGAGAGGTCAGGAGTGGGAGGCGCCCCTCTGTTCCTGCCTGGCCAGGACTCAACCTGATCAAGTCTGTCAGGTCCAGAGACAAGGAGGGTCCAGGGGGGCAGGAGACCCTGCCTGCCTGCCTGCCTGCCTGCCTGCCTGCCTGCCTGCCTGCCTGTCTGCCTGTCTGTCTGCCTATCTGTCTGCCTGTCTGTCTGCCTGCCTGTCTGCCTGCCTGCCTGCCTGCCTGCCTGCCTGCCTATCTGTCTGCCTGTCTGTCTGTCTGTCTGTCTGTCTGTCTGTCTGTCTGTCTGTCTGTCTGTCTGTCTGTCTGCCTTGCCTGTCTGCCTCTGTCTGTCTGCCTGTCTGTCTGCCTGTCTGTCTGCCTGTCTGCCTGTCTGCCTGTTTGCCTGTTTGCCTGTCTGCCTCTCTGCCTCTCTGCCTCTGTCTACCTGTCTGCCTGTCTGCCTGTCTGTCTACCTGTCTGCCTGTTTGCCTGTTTGCCTGTCTGTCTGCCTGTCTGCCTCTGTCTTCCTGCCTGCCTGCCTGCCTGCCTGCCTGCCTGCCTGCCTGTCTGTCTGCCTGTCTGTCTGTCTGGCTGCCTGCCTGTCTGTCTGTCTGTCTGTCTGTCTGTCTGTCTGTCTGTCTGCCTCACTGCTGTCCCCCAGGGCCACCCTAACGAGAGGCTGTGGGGAACACGTGCATGAGGATATCAGGGTAAAAACAACCTGCCACAGTCGGTTAATGATCAGTCAGGAAGGCACGCCACCGAGGCTTGTTCATGGTTCTTATTCGCTCTCCCTCCCTCTCTCTCCGTCTCTGTCTCTTTCTTTCTTTCTCTCTCTTTCTCTCTTCCTTTCTATAAGTTTCTCTCCCTCTCTTTCTCTCTGTCTCTATTTCTGTCTCTGTTTCTTTCGTTATCTCTCTCTATCTCTCCCTCTCCAATTGTCTTTGTTGTATCTGTTACGCATTCTCTCACGTTCAATTTTTCTTTGTGTTTTCACAGTGTGTTTAATATTTTGAAGGTAGTACAATTTATGGACCATTAACATGCTCTTATCACTAATCCAACCCCTTTGTAGTGACAACTGTGCATAACAGCCCGTTTCTTTGTCCGAACTTCAAAACACCACTGATTAAGAATGTGTCCGAGAGGTCTAAGTCGGCCCTGTTCAAACAGCTAACCCAGACCCCTTCTCCTGGACATTCTGGCGGTCCTTTATTTAGACTGAAGGAATCATCGTCTGTGTAGTGTCAGGAGGGTGGGTGGGGGACAGAGTGGGAGGCTGGCGCATGTGTGCAACCACGCGGTCCACATTGCTTTTGGCTTTTATTACTGTGCATATCTGGAGAGATGCCCTCAGCATCTGGTATGTAATTTCAGGACGGGCCAGCCTTTCGGAACTCTCAATCCCATCCTCCTCCTATGAGATGAAACGGTTTATTATTACAACACAGATGTAATATCAGCCACCATGTTTCCACACTGCGAGAGTGATGCCTGGAACATGCCGTGAATCACACGTGCCCAGCCCCGGCCGTTTCCCGTTCCCTGAGAATTTGGGCCGACCTCAATCACGGCGGTAAATGTTAGGACATGTTTCTGTTTGCGCAACTGTGCGCTGTTTACATTCATCCCCCCCCCCCCCCCCAGCATTGTTGAACTGTGAAGCACGGACGTACGTTATACAAGACCGCTTCAGAAAAACAAAACAAATTTCATACACAACAGCCAAGAACGGCCATTCTGACATCTGTGACCAAACACACGTGCAGCGTACAGAACACTGAGACTCTAAGTAGCTATGTTATCATGTAATCGCTTTCTAGTTCAGCCTCAGCCCTATCAAAAATGTGTCAATACTTACCGTCAAATAAGAGAGTTGTAGACAAATCAAATATTTCAGACGTTTCTTCCTTTATGGCATCATCATGTGTTGGAGCTATGTGGAGGAGAGAGGATGGGATGAGAGGGGAGAAGAGGACAAGGTGGGGTGGGAGGAGAGGGTGGGGTGGGGTGGGGTGGGGTGGGAGGGGAACGTGGGGTGGGGTGGGAGGGGAGGAGAGGGAGGGGTGGGAGGGGTGGGAGGGGTGGGAGGGGAGGAGAGGGTGGGGTGGGAGGAGAGGGTGGGGTGGGGTGGGAGGAGAGGGAGGGGTGGGGGTGGGAGGAGAGGGTGGGGTGGGGTGGGAGGAGAGGGTGGGGTGGGAGGAGAGGGTGGGGTGGGGGTGGGAGGAGAGGGTGGGGTGGGGTGGGGTGGGGTGGGAGGGGAGGGTGGGGTGGGGTGGGAGGAGAGGGAGGGGTGGGGTGGGAGGAGAGAGTGGGGTGGGGTGGGAGGAAAGGGTGGGGTGGGAGGAGAAGGTGGGGTGGGAGGAGAGGGAGGGGTGGGGTGGGAGGAGAGGGAGGGGTGGGGTGGGGTGGGAGGAGAGGGTGGGGTGGGGTGGGAGGGGTGGGGTGGGAGGAGAGGGAGGGGTGGGGTGGGAGGAGAGGGTGGGGTGGGGTGGGAGGAGAGGGTGGGGTGGGAGGAGAGGGTGGGGTGGGGGGTGGGAGGAGAGGGTGGGGTGGGGTGGGAGGAGAGGGTGGGGTGGGTGGGTGCTTACAGAAACAATCCAGATGTTTGTTGATGTGCTGTCAGTTTCTTTGATGGTTCCCTGGGAAGAAGGTAACTGCTACACATTCAACCTCCCTTTTTCCCTCTCCAGTCTTGTCTATCAACCCTCTGTCTTGTCCAGTAGTCCAACTGCACTTCAGCTTCCCCCACTCTCTCTCCCTCTCACTCCATCTCCATTCTCCTCCTCCTTCTCTCTCTCTTTCTGTGCTGTCAGTGATTGGTTGGAAGTATCCAACTTTCCAACCTCCATTCCCACCTGTCAGATGAATTTGTTTCGATGGGAAGGAACGAAAGAGGATCCACACAATGAAAAACTCACATTCCAGCTGTTGGTGCCGATCAGCTCGCACTTACCTCAGCCCTGAGCGGACCGCCAAGCAAACAAGAACCAGAGACTCACGCTAACAGCATCTGGACCTAGATCCGTTTTCAATCGGTTTCCAATCGCCTTGGCAACTCCTGCGGAGAGGCCTCTTTAGTATACACACTTCTAGATTTATGAAGATCCCTGGACACAAGAACTTATGATTGATTTATTTTGGCAACCGGAGTTCATGAAACAAAGGCAAGGGCTTAAATAGGAGATACAATCAATATTTGATTTGAGTTGATTCATTTAATATCTGTCATTGGCAACAGGCGTTTCCTGTTGGTACCTTGTATTATGATAACAATGTATACATATAAAACACATTTTCTTTGACCATTATCCTTTTTTACTTTACTAACTGCCTAAAAGACATGGCATGTGTCATTTCTTATTAAATTATTCATAATAAGCTGTTCATGCATTGTTTCAGATTTTATTCACTCCGTGGTTATGAATCCACCCACATCTGTGTGGGTTTTCAAAAACACGGGTTTATGTGTCTAGACACATTTATAAGTGCAGTGCCCTACATTATTAAGTGGTTTTAGGACTTTCCTGGCAGAAAACAATGGTCAAAATGCCAACCCAAGTGCATGGCACAATCGCACCCTCACCAGCAACACTAAGTCCAAACACAACAGAGTTGTCAACACTTCTTTAACACCCTGGAATCGAGACAAACACTCCAAGGGAAGTGTTTCTGTCTCCTTCTCGGCACAACCAGATTCTGGTTCTGCCGGATCTGGTAACAGGACAGCTCTTGTTGTCCTCCTCTGTGACTATGTATCCACTTCAATTAAACAGAAACGTCTGGGTTAGAACCCAATTGGGCAGGATAAAGATTTGTGGCCATGGGTTAAGTTGCCCAACAAGCATATCAAGCGGTCCTTAATTAGCCTAGCCCAGACGGTATTGGCCAAGGCTGAGGGGACATTCTCGAAGCTGTGAAATCAGCAGAATCTTCCCATCCATTGATTGTAGACTCTCACTTATAAGACTTAATCACATTGATTTAGTCATAGAAGAAAACAATACCTGCATTATGATGCATTATACCACAAACACGGTAAATATAAAGGTCCTAGTTAAGTGTTTGAATCATTGTCAAGGGAAGATTGCCCCTGCAAGGTAGGGTCACAGATTCAGAAACTACAATCTCAGTTGAGGGTGCCGCCGAAATGGGCTTCTTGATTGAATAAGCGAAGACGCTCCGAAAGGAAATGAAAAAATCAGTATAAAGGAATTGGATTATCTAAGGAGAAGATTACACTATTGATTTTCATTAAAGCAGCCTGCTGATTGAAAGAGAGAATTAATTAAGAGGTGTTCTTTAAGTTGCTCCATCGACTTTCCCTGTTGTCTCTAAACCCTAACCCTAAACTCCAAGACGAGCAACTTCTTCAACCAAACTCATTCTCATCTAAATGAACAAGCACTATTGGATGTGCCAAGCACCACCTAAGGACAAGATTATACACATGAGTACTGATACCCAAATCAGGTCTGAATCTTTAAAAACTTTATAACTGAGCATGAAATGTCCCAGTGCGACTTGTAGAACGACGAATGATTCATGCAGCTTCCTTCGATGTGAACCTCTTGACCTTGTCATGGTAAAACCCACCCACCCAGCCTTCTAAGCACTCTAGAAAAAACAATCAATGTATTGAGAAATAATTCAGATGTAATTTGCACCAGGAATGCAGGGAACTTCAAAACCAACGTTCTGCAAAGTTCCAGTGTCATACATCGCCGTAGAGACAGCCTGATGAGGTTTCACATCTTCAAAGGGCCAACTGGCTGTCCTTTGTGTTGTCGGGAATTATTTTTTCACGTGGAGAATGTTCCCACCTCTGCGTCCGGTGTTGGGTTCCTCTTCTTTCTGAATGCACCGTCAGGAAGATGAATGACAGGACTGTATTTAAGCTGCGCTGCGCTCAGATCAGACTTCTCCATGGCAGTGGACTGACAGGATGAATCGGAAGCACTCCAGTGAGATTGTTGTCCGGAACAGGTATTATCAAAGAATGCTCTCAGATCAAGAGCTATTAGAAGGACAGTGAGTGCTCTGTACATGCGCCCAGAGGTAAGGCTGTTTGTCAGAGGAAGGGATCAGTTTCACTGAAGCTTCTTTACAAATGACGATTCAGTTTGGTTTAATGAGGCTGGGTCCATTAAAAGGAACAGCAATCTCATATTCGTTGGTTATTTTTCAATATTCTCCAAACAGCATTGCTTATATGAATCACATATTTTATATAGTTTTGGTTATCCTACAATTTCCTTTTAACCTCACGAAAGTGTTCTGCAACTGTTAAAGTTTTACCCGAACCCTCCTATCAACAAACAGAGCCTGTCACACAGAAATGATGAACAACGTCTTTTGACCCCGGGGAATTGCCAAAGCTGCTGATTGTTTAACAATCTGTACAGGACATAAGTCATGATGTCAAGCTTACAAAGCTATCACCTCAGCTCCTCCTCAACACAACCCTCTGAAACCCATGATCACCACTGTACAGAAAGCCTCTGCAGAACCTAAACATTGGAATGAGAGAGAGAGAAAGATAGTGAGAAAGATAGGGAGGAAGAGAGAGAGGGAGAAAGAGAGGGAGGAAGAAAGAAAGAAAGAAAGAAAGAGAGAGGGAGAAATAGAGAGGGGTGAGGGGAGTGAACTGAAAACTGCTTGGCTGGGGCTGGAGATCAATGGCGAAGCGGACAGAAGGCCGATGCAATCAGGGGAGGGAATGAGGCGGCCCCAGGCCTGCTGAGCCAGCAGACAGGCTGAGGGGGAGAGCTCATCGGGGGCTGGGTGCCTTCTACTCGTCCTCTGGACGGAGGAACACACTTGTGCTGTTCACACACAGAAGCACACACAGACACACACATATGTACACATATGTACGCAGACACACACACACATACACACCTATGCACACATGTGCACACACTTACGTACACACACATATATACACACACACACACAGGCATTGAATTTTGGTACTATATGTGGGCACACGCTCCCTAAACATGCACCTCCCACACACACACACACACAGCTTCCAAACTGGTGTTTTCCTACGACGCACACTGTGTCCTGGCAGGATTCACTAATCACGACCCTTGAGACAGAGATGGATGCTTTCGATTATGATTCCACTGGAATGTTCCAGGGGAGCAGAACAGCACAGCAATAGAGAAATAAGTATTTCTTTTTAATGGGTGTTCACATTGTTGTTTAGATAGGTGTTGCTAAAAGAACATGCCTTGCAGGGATTAACGGTGCAGTTCTCCAGTTTGCAGGCGGTTGCATAGTGTGGTTCTTGTTGTGAGGTTCTTGGGAGGCCTGTTAAAAGTGGTGACTGAATGCTCGGTTCCAGAGGTGAAGCTAGATATGTAAACGACAGAACGTGGTTGGACTGCAGCTGTGCCCTGTGAAGGAATCACGTCGGTTTGACGCCGTGGTAAAGCTCAGCCAGGCTGTTCCTCGTGGAATAATAAAAAAAGTGCAATTCAAAGATGGACTTGCAGCTCTGACTCTATAAGTAACATTGTTACTTTTTGTTCTCGTTTCAATGACAGCAAACTGCAAAAAATAAGTCAAGCTTTACTGCTGCTGTATGTCTGTCTGTTAAGACTGCATACTACAGTACGAGCTCTGTTTGAAAAAACAGCAGAATGTTTTCTCTGAAAGCGTGCTATTGGCCGACCTGTGTGAACTCCCTCTGTTTTCCGGTTAGCTAGTAGCTGAGAGTCCTCTGTGTGTCCTGTCTCACACAGGAACACGGGGGGGGTATCGGTAGCAGAGCTGACCTTTGTGTGTGTACGTGTGTGTGTGTACGTGTGTGTGTGTGGGTGAGTGTGTGGGTGTGGGTGTGGGTGAGTGTGTGGTGTGTGTGTGTGTTGAATGCCTCTGCCTGACCTTGAGCAGGAAAAGTCATTGTTGGGCTGACATTTTGTGCTGAATTGAGTTTTATAGAACAACACAGTTCAAAGTCAGATAACCCATAATGATAGCATTGCTATTAATATCGTAAAAGTGACCTGGAAAAAAGTTTTCAAAACGTGAGCTTGTGAGCACTGACTGAATTCATCACTTTTAACTGAACTTAGTTAGGCAGTTGTAATATGAAATGTATGGAACAACCTGTCTGTGAAGACAGATGTGAGGCTGTCTCTTCAAAGCCATCAGAGAACAGCCTGTTAGCATCAGAGCTCACTACTAATCATCACATGACACGCATGTCGGTGTTTTATTAAGCTCACACATAATGTCAGGTGACCGGCTGTCCTGTTCCAGGGAACATTGACGGCACTCAGGTCTAACACCCTCTGGGGACAGGAAGTGGAAAGTGACTGGTGCCAGTTTAGACGTCAGGTACGACAGCTGCCGTCACCAGTAACCTACCACCAGCCCACATGCGGGGTGAAGCATGTCCTCCTGATGTCTCCCCCCCCCCCTCCGGAAAATAAAAAGCATAGGACGCTTGTGTTTCATTTCCTACCACAAAGTATTCGCCAACCGCTGAGTCCTCTCAAAAGAGGACATTGAAAGGATGAAGAGTCACAATTGTTTACAGTTGACGTGTACATAATTGGAATTGGTCACTCTCAGTTGGAGTTTAATTTTGTTTCATTAAGATCAAACATCTGGCCCGTTCTATTTCATTTCCAAATAAGCCGGTTAAGTCCACATTTGCAGAATGTGGTCTTTCCCAGTCTGAAGTCTTACCCAACCCGCTCCGTATGTTATGCTAACAGCTTCTAAATGACCTTTCTGTGTAAAGAGACATTTTTGGGAGTAGAGACTCAACCTTTTAAGTTTCCCCTCTCATTTTGATTGTGTGGAACAGACATTCTCTTAATGACTTCAATCAAACATTGCCCTTGTGAAAACACAAAGAAAACTCACTGCCCTGTGATAAATGATTTATGACACAATCTAAAAACAGGGGAGGGAGAAGGAAAGTGCTGGAAACACACAGAGATGAAATGATGCGAGCAGCCCTGAATATTCTTTCCCTCGCTGCTTGATTGTGCGTTTGGTTTCTCTCTGTTCTTAGTTGTATAGACGATTGACTTCCTTGATTTTGGTGTTCGCGAGATTGTTTGTTTACGTTTAAATGTGGACGTTCAGTTCTCCAAGTTGTCTTTCAAAGACTGTCTGATTGTGCCTTCCGTTGCTTAGTTTCTGCATCAAGAGCCCAGTGTACTGAACACTTGGTTTTCTCCTCTAGATTGTGTCATTGGGGCTATTCAGCTTCTTCACTCTCAGATTTCCAAGGGCTGATTTATTCATCCAGTCCTCGATTCTGCGATCACTCCCTGATTCGCGAGCTCAAGGGTTGTCTATTGTCTATTCTGGCTTTGATTTGCGACCCTGACGTCAGTGTTCAGACGTGCAGGTGGTTCTCATCAGTTCCGTGTAAGGAAAAGAGGTTTACCGCTCACCTAAACCTTTCCATACGGGAAGCTTCCCCCTTCTGCTCCTCAGGTTTCTACTGAGGAACGGTGGAGAGTCCCGGACACGAAGCCCATCCTGAAGACGTGGAGTCACTCGGGGGGGCTTCACTAGGGGGACCTGGGAGGCCAAGCTGTCGGTACAGAGAGATTCGTACTGTAACTCAGCCTCGCTGCTTAAGCTCACCGCTTCACATGATGAGACGGATCTGTGGTTTACAACACAGTACAAGGCCCTGTCCTTCACCTTCAGCTGTGGTTGATGGTAAAAGTAGTAGAATGGGAGACTAGTTCTGGGGGTTTGATGGTTTCATTAGGGGGTGTCATTCTCTGGTCTGGGTCTGGGTCTGATCTAGGTCTGGTACTGGGTCTGGGTCTGGGTCTGGGTCTGGGTCTGGGTCTGGGTCTGGGTCTGATCTAGGTCTGGGTCTGGGTCTGGGTCTGGGTCTGGGTCTGGGTCTGGGTCTGGGTCTGGGTCTGGGTCTGGTCTGGGTCTGGGTCTGGGTCTGGGTCTGGGTCTGGGTCTGGGTCTGGGTCTGGGTCTGGGTCTGGGTCTGGTCTGGGTGTGGGTCTGGGTCTGATCTAGGTCTGATCTAGGTCTGGGTCTGGGTCTGGGTCTGGGTCTGGGTCTGGGTCTGGGTCTGGGTCTGGGTCTGGGTCTGGTTAATGTTGCATGTGTACGAGTGATCAGTAGACTGGACTCCTGTCAATAAAACATGATAGGTGGGAAGAGAGAGGTCAGACCACCATTACAGAGGCCACAAAACCAGACATCACGAAGCCCCAGTTCACGCCTCCTGGTTGCTGCTTTCACCCTTTCAGATGAAAAGGCCTCATATTCACTGGCGCACCTGGAACCATTTTATTTGGCACGGTTGAAAATGTTCAAGGTGGAAGGAAGGACTATGGATTTCTCTGAGTTTTCACTCTCCTGCCTGTAAAAAGAACCTTGTCTTCAGTTGTAAACCAAGCCAATACAAAAACATTCTCTCCACCAAGGTGGTGCACACGGTGGACTCTGGCCGATGCTAACCTAATTCCACTCCTATAGGATGGTTTTTGGGGCAGTGGTTATGTAACGTCACTACAGGTCATGCGAGAGGTGAAGTTTGAGGCCATCCTTTGTTAGTGTGATGTGAATGAGGATGTCATGTTTTGACATATTTTTCCCTCAAACGAGGCCTTTGTGCTATGTCACAAGATGCAATTTCTGTCTGCATCTTACTCATACCTCCCCTTCTTCAGTTGCAGGAGATTTAATAGAGGAACACAACAAAACTACTTTTAAAACCTCAAACCGTGTGTTTTTGCCTACCACGTTACCCGTTTTATTCTTTCTTAATTGAACCAAACAGACTTGTTGGAAAACCGCACTCTTTACAAAATAAAATCACTGGCCATTCTACGAAAAGCAGTCTTGAACTAGTATTGCTCTCTCTCTCTCTCTCTCTCTCTCTCTCTCTCTCTCTCTCTCTCTCTCTCTCTCTCTCTCTCTCTCTCTCTCTCTCTCTCTCTCTCTCTCACTCTCTCTCTCTCTCTGTCTCTCTCACTCATACACACACACACACACACACAAACAACACAGACACGCACACATACGACACACATCTGGTTTTAGTTTCAAACGCCTTTCCCCTTTTTTTCCCCACTGTTCATCCACACTTACAAAAGGCTTTTTATCACTGGTAAACCTTGCCCAGCTCTTGCATAGGGTCCTAATGGAATAATGAATTTCACAGTGTCGTCAGAATAATTAAGTAATTAGCAGGGATGATTGTACGTCTCACAAATTTCAGATGGTGTGTCCCAGATTTCCTCTCACAGTTTATGTAAAAAAACGTTTTTTTTGGTTGGGTTTTTTCGCAGCCCAGGTTTACATGACGGTGTCATTTCATGAAAAAGCAATTATCATCAATCATTTGCGGTTCTGTTGAATTCTGCGTCAAGGTGGCCAGGAGTGGAATTCCTGAATGTGAATAGGGCGACAGGGACACTGTAACCCCCTCTGGCTCGGGCAGGACAGGGAAGATGGAAGATCCTATTGGATCTAATGGGGGCCACGTTCTGTAATGTAATTCATGGGCATTGGCTGTCATTATGTCCTTGAAAAGCCAATAAATACTGCAGGACACAGGCCGTTATGTATCATTATAGCCCCGGGAACCCTCTTCACCTGAACATACATACATACATTATCTCCAATGGGAACGTGGAGGAGTCCTTTGTGGGAGTATGCCATACCTGTCAGTGGTATTGTGTTTTGACTGTATGCACAGACATGACTGAGGGGCAGGTGAATGAGAAAGGAGGAAATTGAGAAGATGCTGCTGTGTGTGTGTCTTGTGTGTGTGTTGTGTGTGTTCCTTGTTTGTGTGTGTTTCCTGTGTGGTGTGTGTTTCTTGTGTGTGTGTGTGTTTCCTTGTGTGTGTGCCCTGCTCAGTTGATGACTTCTACCGTATTTACTGTCAACACACTCCCTGGGGGCTCTGAACCCTCTCTCTTGCTCATCTCTAATTTGCCAAATCTCACAACACAGTTACAACACTGTGTGGTACACGCTGGGAGTTCAGACACTCCACGTACAGCTGTAGAACGTCAACACGATTTACAGGATGTCATCTTTTACAGACCTCAGGAAAAAACAACTGTCAGTTCACACTTTGGGGTTCCCGCCCTTGGCACTGAACATTCCAGAAGGTTGGGTAGGTGTTGAGTAATTAGTCAGCTGACCCCCAGGTCAAAGGTCAGAGGAATCCCACCACCCTAAGGGATGCTCAGCCATATTTCAGGTGCTTGGATTTGGTTGCTTTGCAAGCTGAAAACTGCCTCAGGGAAAAGCAGATCGTCCTAATGCATTTCCTAGGACAGGTAACGACAGGTGTTGTCAGGAATAGGGTTGTGGTGTTGTCTTGACCCCATGTGCCCCCCATTCCCTCTCCTGTTTTACTGTCTGCAGGTGATGGTTCCTGCAGTGGCCATGATCCAGGAAGGGGGTGAGGAGGTGTTGAGGGTGGGAAGGGAGGGGAGGGGAGAGACTCCCGGGATGTGACCTGGAATAGCAGCCCCTGAGTGGGGGATAGGATCTGGAGCCCTCTCTCGACTCTCTCTCTCTCTCTCGTCTCTCTCTCTCTCTCTCTCATCTCTCTCTCTCTCCTCTCTCTCTCTCTACTCTCTCTCTCTCTCTCTCCTCTCTCCCCCTCTCTCTCTCTCTCTCTCTCTCTCTCTCTCCCTCTCTCCCTCATCTCTCTCTCTCCCTCTCTTCCCTCTCTCCGTCTCTCTCCCTCCATCTCTCCCTCCTCTCTCCTCTCTCTCTCTCTCTCTCTCTCTCTCTCTCTCTCCGTCTCTCTCTCTCTCTCTCTCTCTCTCCCTCCCTCCCTCTCCCCTCCCCTCCCCCCTCCCCCTCTCTCTCTCTCTCTCTCTTTCTCCCTCCCTCTCTCTCTCTCTCTCTCTGCTGGAGAGGGCTCCAAGGGGAAGGATGACTTATAGCTCTGCCTCTAGTCTTCTCACTGTGGGACGTCCTCCCTCCAGGCCACTGTTAGTGATAGAGAGATAGAAAGTAGAGAGAGTGAGAGAGTTAGAAATAGAGGGAGAAATGGAGAGAGAGAGAATGAAAATAGACAGTAAATATGTGGTCTCGTAACTCGTTTCACAGCTCCACGAAAGGCAGACTTTACAAGCCCACTCCTCCCTGTTTGAGATCACCTTTCCATATATCACAACAGTTTTCTGACAGGAGAATGGATATTTGAATTGTGCATAAATCCCAAAGGCATTCCTTTCAAGTTTATCTCTTCATGAGACTTCATCTCCATTATGGTTACCCCACCCAGGTGGGGTCCAAAACAGTAAAGCTCATCTAAAACAGTTCTTGGAAGTAATCATCAATGATACAAACGTTTTTTTTTTTACCTTTTTTCAGAATAATTTTTTCAACCTTTCAAAACTTTTTTTTTCATAACTTTTTTTTGAAAATATTTTGTGAGGTATTTTGGTATTCTCATCTTTAAAGTGTTGCAACATCCTTGACAACTGCCCTGGTTCTGGTTTCTGCCAGACTTGCTTTACTAACTTATTGTCTCTCTCTCTCTCTCTCTCTCTCTCTCTCTCTCTCTCTCTCTCTTCTTTCCCTCTCTGTCTTTCTCTTTCTTTCTCTCTCTCTCTCTCTCTCTCTCTCTCTCTCTC
Organism: Hypomesus transpacificus; assembly: GCF_021917145.1. Lineage (NCBI taxonomy): Eukaryota > Metazoa > Chordata > Actinopteri > Osmeriformes > Osmeridae > Hypomesus > Hypomesus transpacificus. The sequence continues at coordinate 8,059,377 of NC_061066.1, forward strand.
TCTCTCTCTCTCTCTCTCTCTCTCTCTCTCTCTTCCCTCTCTGTCTTTCTCTCTCTCTGTTTCTCTGTTGTGACCGCACTGCAGCATTGTTTTATTGATGTAGGACTGCAGAAAGCCCCTGTGGAGCTATCCTTTGTCCTCTAAGTCAACCAACCAGGAAGTAGATCACAACCAACCAGGAATTAGCTCATAACCAACCAGGAAGTAGTTCACAACCAACCAGGATGTAGATCACAACCAACCAGGAAGTAGCTCATAACCAACCAGGAAGTAGTTCACAATCAACCAGGATGTAGATTGCAACCAACCAGGATGACAACCGAGGGTTCTCCGGGGAAGTCTTTAGACGATGGATGTATGTTTCTATCACTCGGAGTTCCCTCCTACCTGTAACCTATTTACTTTGAGGTCCAGATCTACGGATGACAGAGAATGGACTGAAATAGACACAGCACAGCCAGGTTGCCTTCTCAGCCAAACCCTGACTACCTTCCACTGTCCCCTCAACAGGGACTAACACTGTTTCTGGTAGCGTTAACAAAGGAAGATAAAAGTCACAGTTGTACCGTCAACACATTCATCCTCACACACACATTGGTGTAGTGCGACCGGTGGAACCGACATTATCGCACACGCTGTTGTGTCTGACAGGTTAATTCGGAGGTTGCGCTACCACAGTAGGCTGAGGAATGGAAGGCAGTTTACTGAGTGTTTAAAGCATCAGAGCCCACACGCCCTGTAATAACTCTGCTGCTCCTGACTGATGGCTGCACTTTATTGCCGAGGACGAGAGAGTGGAAAATCACCCCAAGGGGACACATACCGATCTGTGTGATTGATGGAGATATTAGTCGCTACAGACCTGGCTTTAGGGGAGAGAACCCCATTTTTCAGAGCAACGCTAAGCCTCGTAGCTGCAGCTCAGAGGTGAAGTTAGAGGGTATTTCGACTGTTTAAATGATTGCAGCGTTGTACAGACAGGGAAGAGGGGCAGAGTTGGTTGTGGAGTGTTAGCGGATGTCCTGCTGAGACAGGGACAGGCTTCTCAAAGTGGATTTCCTCTAAGGTTTGGAAGTGAATGAGCTCCAGTGTGCATGGAGACTGCGGAGCAGGGAGTTGGAACAGTGTGAAACTTTGTCAAGGTGCTAAGTTGTCAACCACTCGTCAGCACGGAAGGGGGCTTATAATTAGCCTGCTGTGTGTGTGTGTGTGTGTGAGTATGTGTGTGTGTGTGTGTGTGAGTGTGTGAGAGAGAGAGAGAATGTGTGTGTGTGTGTGTGTGAGTGTGTGAGAGAGAGAGAGAATGTGTGTTTGTGTCCCGTACAAACTGTGTCCAAGTGTGCGTGCGTGATTCACTAGTGTGTGTGTGTAGTGGATTTTGAAAGCTGTCATTCCGGTGCCTCCCCCACCTTCCCCTCCCTGTCTGAGTCTGTCCCTGATAGCCCTTTAGCCCCTCTGCAGGTCATTCAGTCCTCCTAAGTGTGTTTGCCAGGGGAGGAAAGCCAAGTGGTTGTGATTACCAAACAATGTAGATTAATCAAGTTTGACTGCTTAAGATGGTCTTTGTTAACTCCAGCAGTCCCTTGTCTATCCGGATCAATAGACACCCATTATAGAAGTCATTCAAAGCTTCATTTCCTGCTTCTTCAAATTACTACTTTATATCAATAACAGGAAGATCTATCTATAGGAAAGTATATTTTCTGTGATGTTCTTTGCAGTCCTTGAGTGGAGGTTATTGCCTTGGCAGACTGAAAAAGTTTTGGCGTAATTGCTGGGTGAGAATGTTTGAAAACATGCCATATTGATTCATACGTAGAGCTTAATTTGAAAACATTGATGGATGGTCGATTTTGACTCCAACACATGTCATGTTGACTGATGAATGTTTTGGTTTGGTAACATGTTTGTATTGATGGGAGGAATTGGTGGATTCTGGGTTAAAACATGTTTTTATTGATTGGCTAATGTAGACGAGCTCACAGTGAGTAGGCCTCAGGGTGTGTGTGTGTGTGTGTGTGTGTGTGTGTGTGTGTGGGTGTGTGTGAATGACTGGCAAGGTCAGTTCAGTCAATTTGCAACACGTGTGTGTGTGTGTGTGTGATTTGTTAAAAACAGGACATGTCTGAATGTGAAGTTTGAGCAAAGGCATTTTGTTTGAGTACATCCAATGCGTGCAAGCATTTGTTTGTGAGTTTGAGTTTTGTGCGGTTATGGCATTGTATTGTATATCTCTGCAAAATTCACTCATTTCCCTTTTACAGTGGAACCCCATAGTATCTAAAGTTCTCCAGTCAATGCCAAAGTCTCACAGTAATAAACTTGACATGGTATACTGCAAAGCCATCAGCATCATGGCTGCTACCCACACCATGAACATATTTGTGGGAAGAATCATTGAAATGTTGCATACACTACAATTAAAATGTAACTAGGCTCAGACCACTAAATCTTAGAAATCCAAATCTGTGTTATTGTCTCGATGCACTTATAAACTGTCAAAGATGTAGTGAACCTCACATATTCCAAACAAACATTTCCTGACATCTCTGATGCAAGATTTTACTTCCTTGTGTTGGATAAATAAACTGATGTGTGAAAGGGATGGAAGGGGACAGAAAGAGATTGAGAAAGAGAAAAGGAGAGAGAGAGAGAGACAGAGAGAGGGAGAGAGAGAGGGAGAGAGAGAGACAGAGAGAAAGAGACGGAGAGAGGGAGAGAGGGAGAGAGAGAGAGAAATGGAGAGAGAGAAATGGAGAGAGAGAAATGGACAGAAAGAAATGGAGAGAGAGAAATGGAGAGAGAGTAAAAAGCGAGAGGGAAAGAGAAGAATTTTCCATTAGCTTCTCCGGTTGAAGAGTGCATTTCTAGTTGATGGCTGTGGACACCTTGAGATTTCTCTTCACTTCACAAAACCTCCAAGCATGTTTAGTTATTTTTCTCCCCTTAAGGCTAGCTGAAAACACTGACATTTCTGCCCACAACACGTTGCTCAGAGTACTTGCACAAGGATGAAATCTCTCCTCTGGAAACGCCTGAATGAACATCGTGATCCGATCTTGCTCTTTTGATTATTTTGGTGAACAATTTTTACATTAAAAAAAGACAATAACATTAACTTGAACATTCACATCTCAAAGGGCTTTACCCACAGTCACGGTCCAACAATTTATCATTCAATTACATGTCTCAGGTCAGGCTGTTATGTTGGCAGATATTACATGGCTCAGGGTAAGCGATTATGCTGGGAAATATCTACATCAGTCTGTACACTTTTCTATGGAGTTTATTAACATGATATCTGCAATCTTCCACCTAATACCTCCCATTATCAGTGCTGTGAAATCAGAGTTGTTTAGGTTTTCACCTGGGAACGGGCCAGTAATTGCTGACAGAATAAATCCTGTAAGTAATATCACCCTTATTGTGTTAGTTTTGTCGCCAAACGGACATTATCTTATCTTCCCAAACCTCTTGGCAACATGGCCCAGTCATCTGATCCACGGCAACACTCGCTCGCCGCTCTCCCTGCGATAGGCAGATAAGCCAAGGTTAACAGCATCCCCAAAGAATCCAGTTGGCTTTCCTGTTTCCACTAAACGTGTTAGAGACTCTGCCCGTTCCTAAAATATTGTGACAGTTGGTGTTTATGAAACGACTGAAGCCGCAGGGACCGCACACTAACCCGCCACGAGCGTGTGATAGGCAGAAACATCGACTTGGCTGCGGACGCTGTTTTTGCAGTCGGCTGTTGTATTAGGTGAACCCTACTTCCTGTTCTCCCAGTGGGTGTGACCTCTGACCCAGACGATGTTGAGAGACCTGCCTCTGTACTTTGAGGGGCGGACCTCTCCACCTCCCTCTGGTGCCTGGCCTGGTGCTGGTGGGTCCTGGGAGGTGTAGAGTTGCTTCTTTAGTCAGATAGCGCCGCATGAGTCAGATTCTCACACCTGCGCCCCGTAGATCACATGTCTTTGGGGCTGTCTGGCAGTAAATTAAAACGAGGAGCAATTTCCTGAGTCCCAATTAGCAGAAAATTGGTGCTGTCTGTTGCACAGACAGAGAGAGAGAGAGAGAGAGGGAGAGGAGAAGGAGAGAGAGAGGAGAAGGAGAGAGAGAGGGAGAGAGAGGGAGAGGAGAAGGAGAGAGAGAGAGAGAGAGAGAGAGGGGGGGGGGGAGAGAGAGAGAGGAGAAGGAGAGAGAGAGAGAGAGAGAGAGAGAGAGAGAGAGAGAGAGAGAGAGAGAGAGAGAGAGAGAGAGAGAGAGAGAGAGAGAGAGGGCATTGACCAGATTCAACACAGTAAGAGACCCGTGTGTAAGACCAGGGGGGAAAGGTAGTGATGGAGAGACAGAGGCGAGCGAAGGGAGAAAGTGCAAATGAGGAAAGATGAATCAGGAGGGAAATGCAGGGGGAGGATAGCGATCTAGAGAGAAGCTAGGAACAGGAGAGACCAGGAAGAAATGAAAGACAGGTAAAAAAGAGAGAGAAATTCAAAGTGATAGACAGGCAGGCAGTACTACAAAGAAAGAGGCAGAGAAGATCATGCCGAAGAAGAGAGAAAGTTGGTGAGGAAAAGTAAAAACAGATGTAAGGGTACTGCGTGGTCTTGCCTCAGTTGAGCACATCAGGAATGGTGTATGTAGCTGTGTGTAGCTGTGTGTAGCTGTGTGTATCTGTGTGTATCTGTATGTAGCTGTGTGTATCTGTGTGTAGCTGTGTGTAGCTGTGTGTATCTGTGTGTATCTGTGTGAAGCTGTGTGTAGCTGTGTGTAGCTGTGTGTAGCTGTGTGACCAAACGGTTGAAATAGACAGTGTCCTTACAAAAAGAAGTATGTTTGCCGTTGAAAATATTTCCTGACAGGAAATTAAAACGATCTACCCCTTTAATTCGCTCTTTAATCACGAACACAGATCGACTGATTGGCTAGAAGAGGGATAATGTGTTGGAGAGACAGAGGTCTCGTTGCCTCCGGTCTCCTGTAATGAGGTTTGTTTTGAGGCAACGCTGTGATGGATGTTGAGGCCCCACATCCAAAGCATCGATACGCACGTGCCCCTCAACCAAGTTAATCAGTTCTCCCCAAACACCCACCACCTGATCGATCCTTGCGGTCCTGCCCGAAGGGCGTTCAGCCTGGGTCGGTGTTGACATCGACGGGCTGGCGGTCGGACAGAACGCGACAGGGGTCAGAAGGGATCCGGATCGACCAGCTTTTCCCTCGCCTTCTCTTGTCTGTCGCTCTGCGTTAATGGAGGTGTCTCATCGATTGAGGCTCTGATGGCATGCCACAAAACGCTCGCTGACCCAGTCTCGTTGGCTGTCGCTGAAAACTGATGGTATAACACCGCTCTCTCCTGCTCTTTACCAAACAAATCGTTCGTCTGAGTGAACGTTGCTGTGCGTCCGCAGTGCATCACAGGACTGATGTCAGATCCGTTAAAATGGCACAAACTCAAAACACGATTGATTCTCAGTGGCCCACATCGCATCGATACCCTGAAGCCACTCTGCCTGCTCTTCAACACTGCTTGACATTCTTAAAACACAGACAGGACCCAACCAGACCACAGTAGCACAACTCTGTCTCTCATCAGGGTCATGAAGGACCTGGCTGTGGCCTCTCATCACAGACCTGTTAATGACGCCAGCCCCAGCGGAGTGCATCGCACTTACATTTTGTATTTTGGGGGTATGGACATAGAACATTTCTACCACAGGATGTACAAGTCACTTTAAAGTCTGGGTGAAGAGTCTCTCTCTCACACACAGAAACACACACACACACAGAAACACACACACACCACACACACACACAGGTTCCTAACCTCCTTCCCTGCTGTCTGTTCCGCTGATAAGAACAGGGGTAAATGTTATCCTTCCATTTCATCTATCTCTATCCCTCCATCGCCACCCTGCTCTGTTGTGATTGGCCCCCGGGCAGGACAAACATGACTCGCTGACCCCTTGGCCATTCGAGCGCTGTCCATTAAAGACTCTTTGATTGTGACCTCTTGACCCCTTTCACCTGAAACGATGGGGTCAATGAACGCAACTGTTTCTATTCAACGTGGGATCCGTTTTTTCTTTTCTCTCTCTCTCTCTCGAATGAGAATCAACTCATCTCTTTTCAGCTCCTCCGCTCAGTTTCATCCCCCCAAACTAAAGCAATCGCTTCCGACAAGACAAAGGAGAGTTAATCTCAAGCGAAACCAAGAATGAAAAGTGACCCTTTTAAAAGACTCGGAGCCTGGAGAAAGAGTGTGTGTGTGTGTGTGAGAGAGAAAGTGTTTGTTCTGGGGTGGATTTATACATAATTAAACTAGCAAGCAGTATCCTTCTCTCTGTCACACACACACAGACAGACACACACGATCACAAAATCTGACCTGAATTCCTTTAAAGCTTCTCTAACTTCGGGCCACTGTCTGCTATTAAGGGTCATCAGACACCATCTTTTAACTCTACGTTTTTTGTTGGAGGATCACTTCCCTTCGTAACAGCCCCTCGCTACAACAATAGCGAGGGGCTCCCCTGCCAGAGGAGTGAGGTGAGGATTAATGCTGCTGTGTGGAGGAAGGTACTTTCATGGCTCCTTCCCGCAGACCTGAATCAGACACACAGCGTTCTATTATCAAGCCTCAGAGGGAGGCCTGGAGGTGGGAGAAGGGGGGATTGGAGGGGCGGAGAGGGGAGGGGGGTCAGAATATTGGGTTTATGATGGGGGGGGTGCCATGTTTGTTTAAGAAAGAAGAGAGAGAGAGACAGAGACAGAGACAGAGACAGAGACAGACAGAGAGAGAGAGAGAGAGAGAGAGAGAGAGAGAGAGAGAGAGGAGAGAGAGAGAGAGAGAGAGAGGAGAGAGAGAGAGAGAGAGGATATATGAGTTTCTATACGTGTATAATGTGTCTGTGGCAGAGAGGGAGTGTGTGTGTATAATGTGTGTGTGTGTGTATAATATGTGTGTGTTTGTGTGTGTGTGTATAATGTGTGTGTGTTTGAGTGATGCATGAGGCTGCTGCCTGTGTGACTCCTGCTGTCAGGTTAAAGAACAGCGGGGTGTTTTATGTGAGCGAGGGGCTGATTTGGCCTTTATTAATGTCCCCCTCCTCAGCCCCCCTCCTCAGCCCCCCTCCTCAGCCCCCCTCCTCAGTCCCCCTCCTCAGCCCCCCTCCTCAGCCCCCCTCCTCAGCCCCCCTCCTCAGTCCCCCTCCTCAGCCCCCCTCCTCAGCCCCCCTCCTCAGTCCCCCTCCTCAGCCCCCCTCCTCAGTCCCCCTCCTCAGTCCCCCTCCTCAGTCCCCCCCTCCTCAGCCCCCCTCCTCAGTCCCCCGCCTCCGCCCGACCCCCACCCTCTGCTCCTGCAGGTCCTGGGGGAGACCACACTGATTTCCTCTCCACTGGTCTCCTGTGCTTACACACACACACACACACACACACACACCACACATACACACACACACAGACAGAAAGCAGACTTTACAGAGGCCTTGGCTGACAGCAAGTGAGAGAGAGAATGTGTGTGTGTGTGCCTGTGTGTGCAAGCTAGACAGGGGGACATTCATACCCACCTGGGGCCCCTACATCCCCCTCAGGTCATTTACACTGGGGAGAGAGGTTAATTGCTTAAAACACCACCGTTGTTTTTTCCTACTGATTCTATAAGCATTGCATTTGATATTAAATCTACAGAGATTATGCGGACAATAACTAACCTTGTGCTGGGGATTTTCTGAAGGATTCCTCCAGAGAAGTGAACACAACTAAAGGCTCTGCTGTATGTATCTATATAAGCCATAAGGAAGGTCTACTGTATGTATCTATATAAGCCATAAGGAAGGTCTACTGTATGTATCTATATAAGCCATAAGGAAGGTCTACTGTATGTATCTATATAAGCCATAAGGAAGGTCTACTGTATGTATCTATATAAGCCATAAGGAAGGTCTACTGTATGTATCTATATAAGCCATAAGGAAGGTCTACTGTATGTATCTATATAAGCCATAAGGAAGGTCTACTGTATGTATCTATATAAGCCATAAGGAAGGTCCTACTGTATGTATCTATATAAGCCATAAGGAAGGTCTACTGTATGTATCTATATAAGCCATAAGGAAGGTCTACTGTATGTATCTATATAAGCCATAAGGAAGGTCTACTGTATGTATGTATATAAGCCATAAGGAAGGTCTACTGTATGTATGTATATAAGCCATAAGGAAGGTCTACTGTATGTATCTATATAAGCCATAAGGAAGGTCTACTGTATGTATCTATATAAGCCATAAGGAAGGTCTACTGTATGTATCTATATAAGCCATAAGGAAGGTCTACTGTATGTATCTATATAAGCCATAAGGAAGGTCTACTGTATGTATGTATATAAGCCATAAGGAAGGTCTACTGTATGTATCTATATAAGCCATAAGGAAGGTCTACTGTATGTATCTATATAAGCCATAAGGAAGGTCTACTGTATGTATCTATATAAGCCATAAGGAAGGTCTACTGTATGTATCTATATAAGCCATAAGGAAGGTCTACTGTATGTATCTATATAAGCCATAAGGAAGGTCTACTGTATGTATCTATATAAGCCATAAGGAAGGTCTACTGTATGTATCTATATAAGCCATAAGGAAGGTCTACTGTATGTATCTATATAAGCCATAAGGAAGGTCTACTGTATGTATCTATATAAGCCATAAGGAAGGTCTACTGTATGTATCTATATAAGCCATAAGGAAGGCCTTAATGACACATGGTCTGACTACATAGACACGATACCGATGCAGAATCAAAGCAAAATATGTTCAATTAATCTGCTAAAGCCAAATATAAACCAAGTAGTTGGTAATGCAGCATTAAGATATACTCCTATCACAGCAAATGTCTCATAGGCAACGATCACAGATATCTGCCTTGAAAAGACCAAAACTGTAATATTCCCAGAATTCCTGATGTATGGATGTTTTTGATTCAGAAACCTCTGACACATTATAGCTACCAGGTCCCACAACATCTCTCCAGTTCAGGCCAGACCTATAACCTTGAAACAATTAAACGTCTTAAATCATTTTGGGGCTCGGAGCCCTGCTGAAACAGTGTTTAAATGTGCTGTTTCCACCTGTGAGTAATGGGTCTGTGTGGACTGGGTCGGACTAGGCCAGGCCTTCCTAACATCCCCGGTGGTTCTGCCGGCTGGGGTTCACTGGCCCGGCCGCTAGCAGATACACACCATTTGAAATGCGTCTGTGGATGACTGCTTTGCAGCTGTGGGTCAGAGCAGAGTGAAGTTTTACTCTACTAAAAGAGACAGAGAGAGTGAGAGTGAGAGAGAGAGAGAGAGAGAGAGAGAGAGAGAGAGAGAGAGAGAGAGAGAGCGAGAGAGAGAGAGAGAGAGAGAGAGAGAGAGGAGAGAGAGTAAGAGAGAGAGACAGAAAGAGAGAGAGAGAGAGAGAGAGAGAGAGAGAGAGAGAGAGAGAGAGAGAGAGAGAGAGAGAGAGAGAGAGAGAGAGAGAGAGAGGCGGGGAAAGCAAACATTTGTGAAAGCACAGGGACTTAGGGTGACTGAAAGTGACAAACACATGCCAGAGAAATGGATTTGAAGACGAAAAGAGTGACAAGCCAAGGCCACTTATAGGATTTGACATTACCCTGTACTTCCACTACTATTAAGACTCAGAAGGTATTCGGTACACTGTTTATTATTAAGTGCACACACATATATGTGTGTGTGTGTGTGTGTGTGAGACTATATGCTGTGAGAGTGTACTCTCAAACACATTGCGTGTTAAGTAATGCGGGGGAGTTCAGCATTGTCAAACACATTATACAGGAGAGGTACCTCAACTCTTCGAACACATTATGCTGATTGAACCAGAGGTGATGAGTGGTGCATTTCTAAACACATCATGTTTGGGGAGATGTGGGGCGTTCGAGCACAGCACAGACGAGGGGAGAGAGGGAACCTGCGCAGTGACACATTATGGAGTCTAAGGGTCAAGGAAATATGACATCTAAACACATTATCTTGGCGGGGGGATGGCGTGCTGACAAAGGACGCTGATGGAAGGTGGAGAGAGAGACTGGGTGGAGAGAGAGACTGGGTGGAGAGAGAGACTGGGTGGAGAGAGAGACTGGGTGGAGAGAGAGACTGGGTGGAGAGAGAGATTGGGTGGAGAGAGAGACTGGGTGGAGAGAGAGACTGGGTGGAGAGAGAGACTGGGTGGAGAGAGTTTCTGTTTTACTTTGGAGAGGTGTGTGTTCTCTGTCTGTCTCCTGAGCGCTGATTGAGGTTTGACGTCGACTCTCCTTGGGTAAACAAACAGTAGAATTCTCTGTGGTGATCCATCTCACTCGATGCACACGCACCTAAACACTCGCAAGCATGTGCACACTCTCTCAGTCTCCCTCTCAAACTGTCTTCAGCACACACACACACACATGTGTGTAGGCATGGGTGAACTCCAGTCAGCTCGTTCAGACAGCGTGTCATAACCAGAATGACTCCCTCAGAACACTAGAACTACACAGATGAGTCTTGTCATGAAAGATTAGCTGCGGATCTACAAAACACTCCAAGGCATGTCCAAAGAAACTCTACGCTGCTTGCCAACTCCCCCAGCGCTACAAACAGCCCTTATTCACCTCGCCAACTCTCCTCGCAGGCAGATTTCTAAACACAGCAACGACAAAACACCTTGGAGGAAGGGAACACAACAAACCTCGAGCCCTCTCTCCTCTCCTCAGAGTCGGCCCTCCAGACAAATTCATTCAATTAGCCAGGTTGACTTTGCAAGACTAATTACGTCCTCATCCTGGGCAAGCCGTCTGACTTCTTCCTCCAAGCCTCTTATGAGGAGGCAGGGAGGGGGGGGGGGGGTAGGTAGCTTAGCGCCTAGCTCAGGAGTGGGGGTGGGTGGTAGGACTCCCAGGCCAGACGGGAGTCTGTGTCCAGCTGGAACAGGATTAGCCACCATGCCAGGGGGCCCAACAGGCCCCCAAACCCCCCAAGCTTTTGTTTGGTTCTGAAGTGTCGGGTTGAGAGGTGGGTCTGGATTGAGGTAATCCTTCCCTCGTCAGAACCGCTCCCCTGGGTGAGATCTAGCGTTGGGCCGAGAAAACCACCACCCCTGCAGGTAGGGGGGGGAGACCCCGAGGAGAGGACCCCGCGACACCACAAGGTAGGGATGATTGTGGCAGCAAGCAGTGATGCCAGTCGGTCGTCTTGGAACTCAGTTGTTATTCGCCCCAGTTTAGTCCAGATAGCCAATCAGTCTCGGTGGGACTGATGAGTCTGTAGGGTTGGTGTTAGCCGGCCAAGAGACCACGGTTCCAAACCCCCCGGAGACAATTACACCCCCCCTACGACTGGCATACCGGACACTGCATGTTTTCCTCATCCAGCTCCAACCCAGTGCCAGAGACACTATCCAAGGAGTTAGCGTGTCATTGTTCCTTAATTTGGACTGATGGAGCATGTGAGTCCTCCTGAGAATGAAGGAAAACAACGTAGCACGCAAACTGCTTCCCCTGGGATGGTGTTATACAGGCTCGCCTTCATTCCAAACATTAGGAGCTTGTTATGCTAGTTAAAGGTGCCTCAAATCCACTCAACACAACTCAATAGTACAGAGTAGGATGTAAAATGACCTCTAATTATTGGAAACATATCCTCCGTACAAACACACCTGTGCCAACCCTTTGCCTGGAGCAGTGAGTCTGTTGTGTTGACGTGTACTGTACAATTATTCAGTACTGTTGGAATAATCACCAAGTATAAGATATGTAGCTATGGGGTGTGTCTAAGGTTTACCTGCATTTGTCTTTTGACAATTGTTATTTTAACGTAATCCAGTCATATGACATATAAACACTGGGTAATCACTAGGGATTAGGGAGGAGGATCAATCTTGTCGGCTTTGCTCATGGCTTTGACAAAAGCCTACATTGTGAAGACATGTTTTGATTTTCTCAACCTTTTTTAAAGGATTACCATTTAAAGCCCAAAAAGGCAGATTTCTGTAAATTGTGCATATGCCCCGAATTGTTTTTTCAGGCTCAAACACGTTTTGTACATGTTGCTGTTGAATTTTTGTGTTTCTATGGCTTATTTGTATGGGGAAATGTCCTGGACTGTTTTTGAGATGGTGTAAATTGTTGTAAAACCATGGAACCCTCACAGTCCTTCTCCCATCTTGTAATATTTCGCACATCACCATATATGACACATCTTCAGTGTCACCCACACCGCTGAAAACCCAGCTTGTGAAGGGGCCAGCTTTTTCCCAGAGTGCACCTGTGCCAGTGAGTCAGAGCAGCGCTGAGCCAATACCAACAGGCTGTCTCTCATCGCAGTGTGACAGAAGCACAGAGATTACACCAAACCCCACTGAAAACAGAGCCTGGGAGCAGGGAGCTGGAGGCTAATCCACCCTCCAACATCAGAGAGGACCAGGAGAGCTCGGCTTCCAGCGTCACCCCAGAAGAATCCGCTCAGGGAAAACACACAGAGATGCTCCATTGTCAGGAGGCGCGTTCAGTAAAAACAGGACGTTGGTCTCAGGGCCTAAGGTCATCGCTTAACCACGGCTCGCACAAACAATGTTAGTGAGGGCCATCGTTGTCTCCGTGAAAGGTTTTTAAGGTTGAATGTTCTCTGTTTGCTTTGAAGACAGTCAGTGGGAGTAAAGTATCATCACGAGGTTGTGAACAGGAGAGAGGCTGCAGTGTTTTCAGAGCTAATGGGGACGGACCTTTTCACATCCCATAATGCTCTTTCGATTGTTTCGGGAGGGAGATGCCACTGTCCTCTCGGGGGACTGAGGCGGTTTCTGGCGTTGTTAGAATTCTTGTTTTACAATCACTACAAAAGCCTTGTGGTCACGTGTGTACTGTCTGCTGAATAGTTTGGACACTGGAGACCTCTTCTTTTGTGTACCATCTATCTCTCTCACACACAAACACACACAAACACACAAACACACACACACAAATGTTCCAACTATATCAACATAGCCTCTTGTTGGTCCCCTCTCACTAGCAGAAGAGCTGTCCTGGGTGCAGACTGTTGTACAGTAAGACCACCACAGTGTGTGTGTGTGTGTGTGTGTGCACGCGCTGACCAGACGAAGGATTGTTCTCTGAGCGCTGACACCGGCGTTCTCACCAGCAGGACCAGGGGCGGTTTGGGAAGCCGGTGTGCGTCAGCGGAGTGACGCGCCGGGCTGACGGCTGAGAGAGAAAGGCTTCGGGACGTGAGAGGAGAGGGACTGGTCGCATGCCAGTTCCTCTCAGCTGGGGTCGAGGACACTGCTGGCTGTGATGGTGGCTTTCCAACAACAAACCCCCTGATCCACTGAAGGCCCCTAATCATTTCTGGACGTGGACTGATAGCGAGAATATTCCCCTGTCACTGGTTGTGTTTGTTCTCTGTCTGTTGTAAAGGGAAGGTTGTGTCATGAGATGGGTGTCTGACGCTGTCGATTAGTCAGAACTGTGTCGTCGAAGCCAAACGTTTGTCGTGTTTTAATCTGTGATCGCAGTTACCACAACTCGAAATTCACCCTGTAAATGGAGTGTGCTTGGTGTGTCAGCCAGACACCAGACGCAGATGGGCAGCGATCTAACACGCAGTACGCACAAACGACCAAACCATCTTATTTATTTTAACGAGGTCTTAGGACAGGCGTGGAAAACGCATACCAGGGACAATTTCATTTCAATCAGCCCTCCTTTCCCCTCCTCCCTCCTCCTCCCCTCTTCCCTACCCACTGCCTGGCAACAGTCTCCCACAGTCCAGTCAGAATTCACGTCCTCCTCCCTTTCCTGATCCCCAGAACACATGAAGACATTCTTTACAGACATTTACTGTGGGACAATGAAGGGTAACGGGGTGTTTCATTTGTGGCAATGAAACCGTATCACTCTGAGGATGACGCTTTGAATCCATCCGTCCGATATGTTTTATGTTGCCTGTTTGGTCTTGAGAGTGCTTCCCAGCTCTGGGGCCAGGATGAAAAGAAGGTAATCCCTGATGTCTGGAAGGACTGGGAGGCAGAGATGTGGGGAGAGGTCATCTATGTATCTCTCAAGGGAAGACTACAGCACGAACAGTTCATAGAGTCCGTTGGAATGAACCAAGCGAGACCACATGGGGTTCATTGGAAATGCTGTGTACTATTGAGGTTTATAGTGAGAGAGGACTACTCTGGATCTAAAGTCAATTTACGATTCCAGACCTGTTACTAATAAACTTCTACTCAACCCTTTTTGTTGATATTCTGTTTAAAGTATTTCCTTGGTCAGAAATTTAACAGCATCACAACAGCTGTTGACTGGACTGCATTGGTGTGGATATTAGATGGATTTGTTATGATTCAGTCATTTTTGGACCATTTCACTCACTTGTAAGAGGAACTAAAAGAAAAAAGCATGGTTTGGATCGGCTGTTCTGTACATGCATTATTACAAAAACAAAATCAAAAGAGTTTGTGCTCAAACACTTGTCTCTGAGTTATTTGTGGAAGCGGCGCGAAAGATAATTGGTCACCCAGGACGTATTAACAGGTCTCTGTTGATGGAGTCATTTAGTTGCTCTGCTTTGCATTTCATCACTTCTGTCTGTCAATTACACTTGATTTACAAGGTGGCTCAGGGACGGCAAATGTGAAGCATCAATTTGTGTGAGTGTGATTGCTCCAGGGAGAGAGAAGAGCCAGCAGGATCTGGGGGTCATTAGCATACACTGTGTCCTTCAGTCATCCCTGAAGGAACCTGTGTCATGGCCACCATTACTGTTATTGTGAATGACTCTTGAATCTCTACCTTACCTCATAGAGGAGTTGCACGTAGATTCATACAATAGCGGCAAACGTAAAGTATGTCGGTGTATAGGAGCAGACAAGAATGTGAGGTTTATTAGTTGTACTTGAATGTGTGTGTGTGTGTCACTGTATGTCTGTAGGTGTGTCAATATGTGTGTGTGTGTGATTTTAGAGATTTTATTTAGCATGTGTAACGTCAAGGAACACCTACATATAAAACACCCACAAGTCAACAGGATTCCATGCTGCCCTGTACAGGTGGGACCAATCACTCACCACAGCAGCCTGTCAAAGAAACATATTTACACAGATGGTTCATATCCACCCAGGTTCCTGTATGGCTGCTGTAAATCTGGCTGATTATGAGTAATGCGTGGAGAATTTTCAACTACAACTATGGTCACTGTGTTGGTCTCAAAGAGATTACCGACGTGACCTGGGTGTCATTAACTCCCAAGCAAACACAAGACACTTCAACAGACAAAAACCCTTCACCCTGGGTCTGGCCAGTTGTTTGGGGTGCCCCAAGGGTGAGCTCTCAGCCCTAAGCATGTCCTGATAATATTGTGCTAATGGCTCCACGTGAGTGGAAGAATAATAAATACAAAAGGTAATTATGTTGGTAAAATGGAGTGTACTTTACTCATTATAGAGAAATTATCTTTTATCTTGCTGAAATGGGAGGCTGAGAAATGCGAGATGACAGAGGGTTTAGCCACGCTGTCTAGATTAGGCAGCTCTCACCAATCAGCGCTGGTTATTCTTCTCCTGATAAAACACAGCAATGTTTTCTCTTGCAAAATGCAAGTGTTTCCCTCATTCCAACAGCTGGCCTAAATCACTGTTTCAAAACGTGAAATGGTTGAGTCATCTGAAAGTCACAACGCTTCGAGAACAAAAGGGGACATTCAACATTTACGTTAACAAGCCACCATTTCACTTTTTGGTTGCTTGTACTGAAAACACATGGTAATAGGCAGTTATCCTTAAGGGTTTTCCTAATGTGTAATGAGTCATGGCTGTATCGTTAAACATTATTGTATTAAAATGTCTAGTGTGCTAAATGTGTAGTCGCTGACGTTTTACATTTTTCAATGGGACACATTACGAGGATAGTGAAAACATCCCTTCACTATGACAGCCAGATAACCTCCAGTATATTTCATGCACGTTATCTATTAAAACGGTTGGAAATCTATTAAAGTAAATTCGTTCTGACATTTCACCCAGAGATATAAGTGCAACTTCCCCGCGTGGGATTTGAACTTTCAGTCTGACGGAGAAATCCCCTTCCCAAATCATTATTCCACACTTGTCTCGCAGACTTGGAAGATCTCCTCCCCTCTCTGTTCCCCTCCCCTATATCTCTCTCTCTCTCTTTTTATTTAACACGTATATTCTTGGAAGCGACTGTGAACCATATTAAATATGACTCTTCTGCCGAACAGTAATGCGAGCGTCGGTGGTTAGTTTTATATGTTTCACAAGCGTGTAAATATTTAATGGAAGAGTGCTGTGTCACTCTGTCTACCTCATCAGTCCAGAGAGAGAGCTGACTTCAGTGTGTGTGTGTGTGTGTGTGTGTGTGTGTGTGTGTGTGTGTGTGTGTGTATGTGCATGTAAGTGAGACCAAGTGAGGTTTGACAGAGAGAGCGAGCGAGAGAGAGTCGTCTCCTGACAGGAAGAATGTATGAAGCGCGTCAGAGGATTCATCGTCTGGACGTATTATTAACCATATTTCTCAGAGGCACTCTGGTTTATGGTCACGGGTCCAGAGGCCGGGATCATGTGACAAAGCCGAGGATATACAGCCTGTTTACAACCAAGATGGATGTTCGTTGGTATAGATTTCAATTGCAAACTTGTCATGTTGTAAACACTGCAGTAACACACAACATTCTGTACGCCCTGTGTCCACATCAGAGTAGGACTGGCCGTCTGGAGAGTCGGGAGACGGTTTTTCAGTCCAAGTCCAGACCTGGTCCACATGTTCCTAGAATCACTCAAGTGTGAAGTGTGTGTACTACCCGTATAGACATAATTTCTGGCACTAGCATATTGCAAGGGTCATCCACTGTGAAACCAGCCTCAGAGTGGTCACACTAAGTGCTGGCTAGGCTGAGAGAGACAGTATTCACCAGTCTGACTTGCACAGGAAAACTCTTGACAGGTATTGGCTCCAAACGTTCCTGCCCGACCAAGTGGTGACAGTCTCAGGATGTCCTGAGAGGCCGGCTAGGCCGTGCCAACCAGCCAGAGACAAACTGGGCAGAGCTATCCGGAGATAAACTCTCAACAAGGTCTCTTGGGATGAGGCTGTCAGTAGCTTCATTAACCCTTACACACATCCGCACACACACACAGACACACATCCACACGCACACACAGACACACATTCAAACACACCCAGACACACATCCACACACACACACATCCAAACACACACACGCTATTTGATTAGGTTACAATTTCATTTCGTCAGTCGAGCCGAGAAGTTAAGGCTCTCTTAGGTCCTATTCACCTTGACTGGGGAGGGGGGGTCTGGGAGGGGGGCCTGGGAGGGGGGGGATGGGGGTGTAAAGTGGGGGTCTGTGAGGACTAAGCTCCCTGATTGGGTTACATAGGAGGAGAATAATGAGGTACTCATCTGTTGTCTCAACCGATCCCCCGAGTTAAGCCACAGTCCCGCTCCCCACCCCCCCTTACCTTCTCCCCATGTCTGCATTCATGGAGCGCTTTGCATTAGCATATATAAGATGTAAAGGGTTGGGAACCACCCGGGTCATTCTGGATTAGTTTTGGCCACCCCTCTCTATAAGCTCCTGTTGGACTTTTCCGCATCAGCGGCAGTGCAAGAGGCCTGGGAAGGACTGAAACAAAAGACTAAAATGGGGGACGTTCATCCTTGACTTGAAGCCACTCAGTTGTTCTGTTGCTCCCTGGTGAGCTGAACTGTGCTCAAAATACGACGTAAACACTGTTCAAGAATGTGGTTTATGTCATGGTGTATTGTGTGGTTTATGTCATGGGGTATTGAGATAATTGAGTGTGTGTATGTGAGAGAGTTAATATGTGGTATCGGACAATAAGTATGTGGCTTTTGAAAATGAGATCAAGACTTTGTGGTCGTTGTGTAGAAATTTGGGCATCTGAGAGACGAGAAACGTAGTACCTTATCGCTGTTATCAACAACTGCTGTCACTACCACACAATCAGCCACACTCCCTCGCTGAAAACGTCAGAAAGCTCTGTTCAGGATGTCCGATGAATCAGTGTTCCATTTCAGTCGAACTTCCTCCTTTCCTGTAAACCCCGTCCTGAAACGTCCTCACCTCCGTCATCAACAGCCAAAAACGAACACATCTGGGAGAATTCCTCTCTGTGAGAGTTTTCTGTCGAATCGAGCTGAGTGGAAACTTATCACCAATAAATAAATACAACCCTAAACCTCCAGCCTCCTCCTCCTCCCACAACAGATGTTCTGCCCCCACCAGTCCTCTCCCAGGGTGCAATGTGGTTACACTTCTGTTTGTTTATTTATCCTTTATTCCCATACATGTTCCGTGGAGCTGTGGAAACTGTGTTTGCTTGCGTCAGTGTGTGTGTCTGTGTGTGTGTCTGTGTGTGTGTGTGTGTGTCTGTGTGTGTGTGTGTGTGTAAAGTCTCGCTGAAAGAGATCACCCAACCTCCGTCACGCACGCCATGGGGGGGTGTGACCCTTTTGTAAAACAGAGACTGACCTATGACCTTTTGAGAAGTGATGAAATGGAGGGAGAAGTCCTTCGTGTCCCTCTGGGCGGCCATTCCGGAGCAGGAGGGCCGGTAGTTGCAAGGTCTAGAGTGGGCTCTTACTGAAGCCACCGCCCAGTCTGAAGGATCAGATTAGGAGGGGAAACAGGTGTCAGCTCTTGACTGGAATGATGCAGGGAGGTCATTTGAATGCCGTACTGAACGGCTGTGTACTTGATTGTCAGAATGGACTTTCTTCTTCGTTTGTTTACCTGATTGTGTCGATCTAATTAGCCTCTCAGTCATTGTTCATGTGTGTTGTCAGTTTGCCTGTTTTTGTTCATTCTGTTTTTGTTTTTTTACTGTCGGTTTCTCCTCCAGTTCGTTTGCCTGTTCTCTAACCCTCGCACAGGCCGACACAGATGTTGCATCTCTGTTAGAGTTATCCCAGCGTACATCTGTCCAGAGTTTGGTAACGTTATTACAACTCCCTGGTTGACCCTTTCCTGCAGTAGCAGGGACAACGTTTCAGGCTTTGTTTACGAAGATATATTCCTCTGTGTCCTCAGTGTGCAGGAACATTATACAGTGTACGTTGTATGGTACACACAAGTCTACAGAATAATGAATGGTTATGAAGATTATCTTGTTCCTATGAATCCCCACTTTACAGATTTCCCGAGTGATTGCATCGTAGGGGTATTATATATCAACTGGCTATCAACATTGCAACCTATCTTGATACTTTCTTGGTGTCAAAATCCTGTTCTAACTTTTTATCATTACCCAGATTGATCTAGCAAACTTTTGACCTGTTCACTTGAAGGGACCCATCATCATTCCCGGTTCCTTTAGCCTCGTACCGGCAACGTTTCATGCGTTTTGTGTCTTTTGTTGACTCATCGTTGCTGGTGTCAGAGTGGTGGGCAGATGAACTCTGTGTCGGATAAACCCTGCGACCAGCGTCCGGTCTCCCTGCCGTCACACGACAGGAAGTGAGCAAGGTTACTCTTTCACAACGTTGATCCCAACCTGCTCATTGCTACTGTCTCCAACCTCCCTCCCCCCTTCTTTTCTTTATCATCCTCCCTTCCCCCGTTCCTGGTTGGTGAGTACAGCTGACAGGAAGTGGTGTCAAACAGGAAGAGAGACCCTGGAAGAACCCTGACGGGGAGTGGAGCGGAAACAGGAAGCTGACAGGAAATGACACTCCTGAAACAGGAAGTAGACAGTTGGGGACGCGCAGGACCTTGAACCTGCAGACGTCACTCGTCGTCATGGTGATTAAGGATGGCCGCACCGAGGGCGGCCGCGGATCGAGGAACACAAGGATCCGTTAGGATGAAGACAGTGGGTGTGTAGTGTCCGGGAGAGAGAGATCTGTAACATATCACATGCTCCTCCTCATTGGAAAAATGAATACACACACACACGCGCACCCACACACACGCACACAAAGACACACACAACTCATCCCCTTGCCAGACTGGGCCCAGTCCGATACCCGTCCCTGCATATATATCTTCTCAACGGACGTATCTTGTGTCCTCTTCTATTTTTACCGACAGGTGCTGAAAGACTCTGGAAACCCCTTGTCAATGTCTCTTGGTTCGGTGGCCAGAAATATGTCACGATTTATTAAGACGTCATTACTCAGGAGCACCAACAGCCCAGAGACGAGGCGACGCAAATAGTTGGTGGAGGTTAGGTTCCTGCTCAGCAACCGTCCTAAAGGGCATGACGGGGGGCGTGTTGGGGCATGTGTCGCCCTCTGGCACACCTGGGATCGATGCAGGTAGCTAGCTGCCATTAGCTGAGCGGATTCAGATCAGCGTGATAGAGGCTTCCTGATTGGGGCAGATGGAAGGAGAGAGGGGGGGGGGGGGGGGAGATAGGTAGAGAGACACAGAGGGAGACAGGGTAAAGAGAGGAGGAGACAGAGAGAGAGACAGAGAAAGGGGGAGAGAGAGAAATAATAAAAGATACAGAGCGAGATAGGAAAGAGAGAGAGAGATAAGAAGAGAGAGAAGGATGAAGAGAGCAGGAGAGAGAGCCTTTCATGTGTCTCTCCACACATCCTTTTGTTGTGTGTAAACAGCTAAAAAGCCTGTTTAGACTGAAGGAGTGATGAGACATGAGGGAAGGCGTGCTCGTCAGTGCTTGCGAAGGTGAACACACACACACGCACACACACACACACACGCAAGCAGAGACAAGGTTGCCTGCAACCACAAACCAACACACACACAGACACACGCACACACAGACACACACACACACACACATAAACATGGAAACAGGCTTCCCTCTTTTAAGCACCAGGAAACACACAACATCTCAACAGCATATTTTGAAACACAATGCATCGCTTTGAGTGTTGAGATGTGAGGATACCCACATGCCTAGCCTGCACCCTTCTCACCTCCACACACACTAACACACACACAAACCTAACCAACACCACCAGCCATCCCAGACCGTCACACACACACACACACAGCATATTTCAGGGCTCAGAGGTCCGTTCTGGGGTCAATTTAACTGGTGTTTTTTCTCAAGGAATCTGAGGTGTGAGAGCTGACA